>NC_057812.1:89937912-89977822 GCF_018294505.1 Triticum aestivum | reverse complement strand
GGTGAACCTCGGTTGGGCGGGGCATGCATTCATAGCTTAGGATTCCGTTCATGCCGACACGAGGGAGGGAGGGCTGCTAGCTACTTCGCACTTTGCTATGTGAACCTCGGTTGGGTGGGAGGGGGCATGCATTCATAGCTTAGGATTCCCTTCGTGTCGAAACAAGGGGGGTGGGGGCAAGCTATACCGTGTGCTTTGCGCGCTAGGTGCCACATCGAAGTTACATTTGGTATTTGAAAATCAAACCACCCTTTTCATACATAAATTTGGTCCACATGCAAGTGTGTTCATGTTCTGACCCTCTCCCGTCATTTTTCGCCAAATTTATGAACATTAGACAAGCCGGATGACGCAACAGACATGGTTCACTCAAACTAACCGTGTGCATTGGGCTCCACGAGGCATCCCCTCTCAAAAATATCTACCCGCCTGCAGCTTTTTTCTGTTTGATAACACACGGTTATTGTGTTTCGACCGTGTGTGTTGTTTCTTGTTCCCAATCCCGTCTGCATCCCTCGAAAATATCTGCCTGGATCGAGGGTTTTTCTATTTCATTACACGTGGTTGTTATCTCCTGACCGTGTGCGATGCACCATCATCAAAATTTTCAATAGCCCCGGCATTTCACTCCCACGTAGTAAAATTTTCAGTACCCACGTCATTTCCTCAAACACCCCCCCCCTCCACACACACACACCAAAACCTCCTCGGGCGTGCACACACACACACACACCCTCGCTTGAAACCCTAGCAAGGTCCCCACCGCCGCCGCCGCAAGGCCTCCCTTGTCAACATCTGCCGGTTTCCCCGTGTAGCTTACCCGTCGATCTCCATACCCATGCCGCCCTGAGTTTCTTAGATGATGCTTGCCAAACGCCCCCTTTCCCATAGATCCCCATCCCCATCCCCCACTCCAGAGTGTCGCACCCTAAGCCCGGCTACGCTTCCCGTGGAGCTCGAGGAGCGACTGGTCCAAAAGAGGTGTATTGCGGTCTCCTCGCCCGACGTCGCCGAGGAAGCTAACGACCATTGCTGGCAGCAGGCACTCAAGCAGCGGGCTAGAGTATGCGGGCATCTCTCAGTCGTCGGCTACGACATCGAGGTCATCGACAGCGACGGCCTGAGACGGGCTATGTCACAGGTTAAGTGGCCCACCCCCAAACCCTCGGGTTCAACCGTCGTCGACCTCATCCATGGCTCCGTCGCTGATCTTCTCTGGCTCACTGTCAACAATTTGCCATCCTACATCGCCATCGAGCCCCTTTTGTCATTTCTAAAGGACACCACTGACACGCGTCTGTCCTAAACAAATGGTTTTTAACCCCTTTTCGCAATGACATTCAAAATCGTCGCTGAGTGTGGGGATAGGACGGTCCTTCCCACACGACCCAGAAACCGGTGGGGATATGCGCTCCTGGCACACACGCTCGGCAAAATGAGGCCGTGTGTGACCGGCGAGCGCTCAAATACAGAAATACGTATAGTAGTGCTAAAATAATACAATTATGCGACGGAATTGTTTCCGGTCGCAAGTACATCCCACACAGTCAGTCCCCGCTAAACGTTTCCATTCGTATATACATACCACACAGTCTCTACAAACAAAACATTTGCGCAAGGTGGCGTAACGCAAACAGTTTTAAAAAGAATGTCGTGTGTGATTGTTCATTGATCCAACACGGTTTATTCCTAGAAACTATGTGCGTTGCCTGAGGTCATCGCCCATGGTGTTTTCTCATTAACCATTTGCAATAGGAAAAACCAATTAGCAAGCTAATTGGCCAATTAGCAAGCTAATTGACCTATTATTAATGATCCCTTTACTAATCTAATTGACATTCATATTAAGCACATAATATATTCCATTTCCATATTAAGGAAGCAGGATTTCATAATTGAAATACATCGGAGTACAATATGATATAGCTTCAGCACTCAACTACCCCATTACACAACTGCACCAGCAGCAAGTTTCACATGCAGCATCTAGAACCTTTCGAAATTAGCATCATAGACGGTACATAGAGAGATGCATCTCATCTGAAAAACTGCTGAAGCGGAAGGCAAATATTGAGCCTTCATTCATGTTGAAGGTCTTTGCAACTTTAGGCCAGTGCTTGTGGATGATTGACCGTCTAACCTTCGACCTCTTCAGGAACACTTCAATATTGAACCGTGGGTGTTGTATGAAAACTTTCCTCGCCTCTTGACCACAGAGGTGGTTTGAGAGGTAATCATCAGTGAACACTGAAAACAAAGATGTGCATAAATATCTTCTCTATATTGGAAACGGGGCAAAGGAATAAAAAAGGCAAGGTATAATAGTTAGTACAATCTTGTAAACCTCAGTGCTTCCCATTGTTTCTTGCAACACATGTAAGGTAGTTAGTCATCGGGTTAAGTAAGGGTTCGCATGCTATCAGTAAAATATGTTGATGAAAAATAAGCACATTGCAGATTCATCAGATTAATTCAAGCCACATGGAAAACCCATTTATCCAAACCAAGCATGATTAAGAACTAGGAAATATAGCACTTGTATATGTTTCTCATGTATTAAGTGCAGCCAAATTTGATTTATTCCTCACATGGTATACAATAACAGAATGCAGCCACGGCAATTGAGAATCGCATTGCAGAATTGAACCAAGCAGTTAACTAAACACCACAACAAGTGAACCAAGCCACAACAAATGAAGCAAGCAGTTAACTAAACACCAATTGAAAAATATAACATACTCCTAATATAAGATCAGACAGTTAACCAAACCAAGCTTGCTTAACAACTTGGAAATATTGCACCCTAAAGAATTGAACATCACATTTGCATAATTGAACCAAGCAGTTAATTGAACACCAAATTGCACGACATATAGAACATATACACTATAGCAGAAGATTGCATGGTAAAAGTAGATAGCACAATTCACTAGAATTTGTTAAGGAAAGGTAGTAGCTAGCAAACCGAACATGGGTCCTTATAGTGAGTTAATAAGACAAGCTACTCCTCGTTGTCGGAGATATCGATGACGATTGACTCCTTGGACATGGAAGAGGGCGAGGCCTTCGCATCGTGGGTGCCCTTGATAACCCACAATTATAGGGGATCGCAACAGTTTTCGATAAGTAAGTGTCGAACCCAACGAGGAGCTAAAGGTAGAACAAATATTCCCTCAAGTTCTATCGACCAGGGATACAACTCTACGCACGCTTGACATTCGCTTTACCTCGAACAAGTATGGAACTAGGAGTACTTTGTAGGTGTTGTTGGATAGGTTTGGAAGATAATAAAGAGCAAGTAAATAAAAGGTAGGGGCTGTTTAGGTTAAGAAACAATAAAGTAAATATAACGAGTGTGGAAAAGTGGTGGTAGGAGTTGCGAAATTTCCCTTGAGCAATTGACTACTTTACTAGACCGATAGCAAGTATTATGTGGGAGAGGCCACCGCTAGCATGTCATACCTGACTTGGAATTCTATGCACTTATGATTGGAACTATTAGCAACCATCCGCAACTACTGATGTTCATTAAGGTAAAATCCAACCATAGCATTAAGGTATATTGGTCCCCCTTCAATCCCGTATGCATCAATTTCTATGCTAGGTTGAGGCTTCTGTCACTCTTGCCCTCCAATACATAGTCCTATCAACATACAACTAACCCTAGGGTGTGATCCACACGCGCACACATATGATGGGCACCAAAGGACAACAACATAACCACAAGCAAGTTAAATCAATCATAGCAATTCATCAACCACCGATTGGACAACGAAAATCTACTCAGACATCATAAGATGGCAATACATCATTGGATAATAATATGAAGCATAAAGCACCATGTTCAAGTAGAGGGTACAGCGGGTTGCGAGAGAGTGGACCTCTGTAGATAGAGGGGGGAAGGTGATGGAGATGTTGGTGAAGATGGCGGAGGTGTTGGTGTAGATCACGGTGATGATGATGGCCCCCGGTGGCACTCTGGTGCCACCGGAAGCGAGGGGGTGAGAGCCCCCCTCCTTCTTCTTCCTTGACCTCCTCCCTAGATGGGAGAAGGGCTTCCCCTCGGGTCCATGGCCTCCATGGCACGGGAGGGGCGAGAGCCCCTCCGAGATTGGATATGTCTCTCTGTCTCTCTCTGTTTCTACGTTCCCAGATTCTTCCCTTTCACCGTTTCTTATATTCCCGGAGATCCATAACTCCGATTGGGCTAAAATTTTAACATGATCTCTATCCGGATATTAGCTTTCTTGCGGCGAAAGAAGGGCACCAACCGCCTTACGGGTGGCCCACGAGGGTCAGGGGCGCACCCAAGGAGCAGGCGCGCCCCTGCCTCGTGGCCACCTTGGGCACCGTCTCGCGTGGATTTTTCTTCCAAAAAATCATATATATTCCAAAACAATCTCCGTCAGTTTTTATCCCGTTTGGCCGTTTGATATGGATATTCTACGAAACAAAAAACATGCAACAAACAGGAACTGGCACTGGGCACTGGATCAATATGTTAGTCCCACAAATAGTATAAAAAGTTGCCAAAAGTATATGAAAGTTGTAGAATATTGGCATGGAACAATCAAAAATTATAGATACGACGGAGACGTATCAGCATCCCCAAGCTTAATTCCTGCTCATCCTCGAGTAGGTAAATGATAAAAAATATAATTTTTGATGTGGAATGCTACCTAGCATAATCTTGATCACATATCTAATCATGGCATGAATATTAAGATACGAGAGATTCAAAGCAATAGTCTATAATTTGACATAAAAACGATAATACTTCAAGCCCACTAGTAAAGCAATCATGTCTTTTCAAAATAACAAGGCCAAAGAAAGTTATCCCTCCAAAATCATATAGTCTGGCTATGCTCCACCTTCACCACACAAAATATTCACATCATGCACAACCCCGATGACAAGCCGAGAAATTGGTTCATACTTTTTAACGCACTTCAGCATTTTCAACCCTCACACAATACATGAGCATGAGCCATGGATATAGCACTATAGGTGGAATAGAATGGTGGTTGTGGAGAAGACAAAAAGGAGAAGATAATCTCACATCAACTAGACGTATCAACGGGCTATGGAGATGCCCATCAATAGATATCAATGTGAGTGAGTAGGGATTGCCATGCAACAGATGCACTAGAGCTATAAGTATATGAAAGCTCAAACTAAAACTAAGTGGATGAGGGAGTCCTGGATTAGGGGTGTCCGGATGGCCGGACTATACCTTCAGCCGAACTCCTGGATTATGAAGATACAAGATTGAAGACTTCGTCCCGTGTCCGGGAGGGACTTTCCTTGGCGTGGAAGGCAAGCTTGGCGATACGGATATGCAGATCTCCTACCATTGTAACCGACTCCATGTAACCCTAACCCTACTCGGTGTCTATATAAACCGGAGGGTTTTAGTCCGTAGGACGACATACACATCAACAATCATACCATAGGCTAGCTTCTAGGGTTTAGTCTCCTCGATCTCGTGGTAGATCTACTCTTGTACTACCCATATCATCAATATTAATCAAGCAGGACGTAGGGTTTTACCTCCATCGAGAGGGCCCGAACCTGGGTAAAACTTCGTGTCCCTTGTCTCCTGTTACCATCCGGCCTAGGCGCACAGTTCGGGACCCCCTACCCGAGATCCGCTGGTTTTGACACCGACATTGGTGCTTTCATTGAGAGTTCCTCTATGTCATTGCCGTCAGGCTCGATGGCTCCTACGATCATCGATAGCGATGCAGTCCACGGTGAGACCTTCCTCCCCGGAAAGATCTTCGTCTTCGGTGGTTTCGCACTGCGGGCCAATACACTTGGCCGTCTGGAGCAGATCGAAAGCTACGCCCCTGGCCGTCAGGTCAGATTTGGAAGTTTAAACTACACGGCTGACATCTGCGGAGACTTGATCTTCGACGGATTCGAGCCACTGCCAAGCATGCCGCACTGTCACAACGAGCATGATCTAGCTCTGTCGCCGAACAGTGCCCTGGAAGCCGCACCCGCATCAGCTCCGACCCTTAATTCAGAGCCAACTGCGCCGATCGAGGTTGGGCGGTTGAACGCCACCTCGGGGGCTGCGACCCCAACGGCGATTGAGCCAAGCACCAGCCCCGTACTCTGCGAGACTCGTGACTCCAAGGAGCCGGACTCCTCTCCGGACTCCAAACCCTCCGCGCCCCTGCCAATCGAATCCGATTGGGCGCCGATCATGGAGTTCACTACCGCGGACATCTTTCAGCACTCGCAATTCGGCGATATCCTGAAGTCACTAAAGTCTCTCTCTTTATCCGGAGAGCCCTGGCCGGACTACGGTCAGCAAGGTTGGGATACGGACGATGAAGAAATTCAAAGCCCACCCACCACCCACTTTGTAGCCACTGTCGACGACTTAACTGACATGCTCGACTTCGACTCTGAAGATATCGATGGTATGGACGCCGATGAAGGAGATGATGAAGAACCAGCGCCTACTAGGCCCTGGAAAGCCACCTCGTCATATGACATATACATGGTGGACACCCCAAAAGAGGGAGATGGCGATGGAACAGCGGAGGATGACCCCTCCAAGAAACAGCCTAAGCGCCGGCGTCAATGGCGCTGCTCAAAATCCCGCCAAAACAAACACGGTGATTCCAGCACGGGAGATAATAATACTCCGGAAAGCGCCGAAGAAAACCCCCTCCTGCAAGATTTAGCACAGGAGGATGGAGAAACCAACCCTCACAAGAGAGCGGCAGACAGAGAGGTCGAGGACGATAATTATATGCCTCCCTCTGAAGACGAGGCAAGCCTCAACGACGACGAATTCGTCGTGCCAGAGGATCCCATCGAGCAAAAGCATTTTCAACGCAGGATTATGGCCATGGCAAGAAGCCTCAAGAAAAAACAGCAACAGCTTAGGGCTGATCAAGATTTGCTAGTCGACAGATGGACTGAAGTCCTTGCGGCCGAAGATCATAAACTCGAACGCCCCTCCAAGAGCTACCCAAAGCGCAGGTTGCTACCCCAATTAGAGGAGGAAGCACTTGATGCGGCCGACCGGCCACCTCGTGGTCGCGACAGAGAGGCCTCTCGGCCCTCCACTCAAGCCGCACCCCATACCAAGGCACGGGAATATGCGCCGGACTTACGAGACATGCTGGAGGACAAGGCAAGGCAAACAAGATCGGTCTACGGATCGCGTGGGCCCCCCACGGCTTGGGACGATAACCGTCACGCCGGCCACAAATTCGGCGGGGCCGAACACAGTAGACAAGGTTCATTGGAGCTACGTCACGATATAGCCGAGTTCAGAGGCGCCACACACCCACTCTGCTTTACAGACGAAATAATGGATCATCAAATCCCCGAGGGTTTCAAACCCATAAACATCGAATCATATGATGGCACAACAGATCCTGCGGTATGGATCGAGGATTATCTCCTTCATATCCACATGGCCCGCGGCGATGATTTTCACGCCATCAAATACCTCCCACTCAAGCTTAAAGGACCAGCTCGGCATTGGCTTAACAGCTTGCCAACAGGATCAATCAGTTGTTGGGAGGACCTGGAAGCCGCATTCCTCGACAATTTCTAGGGCACTTACGTGCGACCCCCAGACTCCGATGACCTAAGTCACGTAATTCAGCAGCCAGAGGAATCGGCCAGGCAATTCTGGACACGGTTCCTAACAAAGAAAAATCAAATAGTCGACTACCCAGACGCTGAGGCCCTAGCAGCCTTCAAACACAATATCCGTGATGAGTGGCTGGCCCGGCACCTTGGGCAGGAAAAGCCGAATTTTATGGCAGCACTCACGACACTCATGACCCTCTTTTGCGCGGGAGAAGACAGCTGGCTTGCTCGTAGCAACAATATGACCAAGAACCCTGGTAATTTGGACACCAGGGACAGAAGTGGCAGGTCGCGTCGCAACAAGCAGAAGCACCGCATTAACAGCGACAATACTGAGGATACGGCAGTTAATGCCGGATTCAGAGGCTCTAAATCCGGTCAGCGGAAAAAGCCATTCAAAAGGAATCCTAGGGGCCCGTCTAGTTTGGACCGAATACTCGACCGCTCGTGGCAGATACATGGCACCCCCGGAAAGCCAGCCAATCACACCAGCAGGGATTGTTGGTTGTTCAAGCAGGCAGGCAAGTTAAACACCAAAAATAAAGACAAGGGGCTGCATAGCGATGACGACGAGGAGCCCCAGCCACCGAACAATAGTGGACAGAAGGGTTTTCCCTCACAAGTGCGGACGGTGAACATGATATACGCAACCCATGTCCCCAAAAGGGAGCGGAAGCGTGCGTTAAGGGACGTATACGCGGTAGAGCCAGTCGCCCCAAAGTTCAACCCATGGTCCTCCTGCCCGATCACCTTTGATCGAAGGGACCACCCCACTAGCATCCGTCATGGCAGATTCGCCGCATTGGATCTAGACCCAATTATCGATGGATTTCATCTCACTAGAGTCCTTATGGACGACGGCAGCAACCTGAACCTGCTTTACCAGGATACAGTGCAAAAAATGGGCATCGATCCCTCGAGGATTAAGCCCACCAAAATGACCTTTAAAGGCGTAATACCAGGTGTAGAGGCCAACTGTGCAGGCTCAGTCACACTTGAAGTGGTCTTCGGATCTCCGGATAATTTCCGAAGCGAGGAGTTAATCTTCGACATAGTCCCGTTTCGCAACGGCTATCACGCACTGCTCGGGCGAACCGCATCCGCTAAGTTTAACGCAGTACCGCATTACGCATACCTTAAGATTAAGATGCCAGGCCCTCGAGGAGTAATTACGGTCAATGGAAACACCGAACGCTCCCTCCGAACGGAGGAGCACACGGCGGCCCTTGCAGCGGAAGTTCAAAGCAGCCTCTCCAGGAAGTTCTCCAGTCCGGCCACTAAACGACCGGACACCGTCAAGCGCGCCCGGAGTAACCTACAACAAGACCGCCTGGCACGATCCGAGCAGGCGTAGCAATGCGGCCCCAACCCCATCTGTCGTGGATTTGTCACGGCAGATGTCCTAGCGAAAGGACTTAGTCATGGAGCCATCGCTACGAGTTTACCTGAAGGGGTTAAAGCGGACACAAAGACACGAGGGTTTTATACTAGTTCGGCCCCTTCGATGAAGGTAAAAGCCTACATCTAGTTGTGATGGGATTGATATGATCTCGATGACTAGGGAGCAAACAGGCTTCGCCTAGGCTCGAGTTGTGGTTGTCTGTCTTGAACCGCCACCGGGTCGTCCCCTTATATACACGGGTGACGCCCGTCGGTCCATAGAGTCCTAACCGGTTCATACTCGTATTCCGGCTGGTATCTCTCTATTCCTTACTTACAATACAAGTCATACATCAGGCCGGTTTATGGCTACATGCTCTAACCGACTACAGGCCTTGGGCCTTCATCTGTTTACGCCACTAATGAAGTTAACCCGGCCCAAGTAGGCCGGTTTACGCCTAGTGATAATATCCCCAACATTAGGCCCCAGATTGATTTGAACTGGTTCATGTCAATCCTTCACACCATCTTGCGTCTTGGATATCTTCTGTTAATTGGCAAATCTCCATGTCATCATTATTTTTAGTTGCTGTAAACCGGCATGACGTCATCAGTTTTGGTTACCGTAAACCGGCATGACGTCATTATGAAGTTCATAATGCCCTCTTAATGACAGCTCCTGGATTCGCGTGTTTGACCTAGCTCGGTTGCCTTATAAATAAGACCGAAGGGTCATTTCCTTTCTCTTCCCCTTCGTCCCTTCTTCTTCTTCTTCCTCACATCGCCGGCTTTGGAGCTCCGCCACCACCGTCAACATCTGCCTCGTCTCGGGCCGCTGCATCAACCTGAACGTACCAGAGTGTTGCAGCGTCTTTCCGCGTCTTCTCCGTTCCCGGTAAGTCCTCTCTCCTTCTTAACCTAGATCTGCTCTTAGGGTTCCATGTTCTTGCTATGTTCATTGCGCGTTCATAGCTGTTCTCTGACCTTGAATTCATCTGTGAACTCTTGCTGTGCTTAGTAGCGATCCCTTTAACATCCGCCTGATATTTCTCATCCAAGCGCATAGATCTCCCGCACATATCCGCTCAATGGTTCACTTCTGTTTCCGCCTTAGTCTTTGAAATATTTCCTGTTTTTGTGAGCTTGTTGTAGATCCGCGTCTGTAACACGATTTTGTGAAATTTGTTTCTGCATAACTAGTTATCCATAGTTTCAATTGCTTCCGATGCTTAGGCCAGGCGGTTTAACTTCACCATAGAGAAAAAATTGCTAAACCGGTATATATGTCATTAGTCCCCTGGTTGAACCGCCAGAATCCATCTGATGCCGCGTTGTAGAAGACCGGTTTATGGGTACTGCCTCCGGTTTATCGTAATTAGATCAACACCTTTTTATTCGGCATGTCCTTGAACCGGATCACTTATTTCTTGTAGATATCATCATGGCCAAACAAGTGTACGAGTGCAACTGGGTTCCCTCCCGTGTCACAGAATCATAGCTGAACGATCTAGTCCTGATCGGCTCTTTGGATAGCAAAGATACGATTCACTGGAGGGTTCCTGGAGATGAATGTCCTCCTACGCCCCAGGAAGGAGAGGTCGTGGTCTTCGCAGATCATATGGCCCGGGGCTTCAAACCGCCCGGCTCTAAATTTTATCGGGATGTGTTAGCCAACTTTCAACTCCGTCCACAGGATATTGGCCCCAACTCCGTCACCAATCTATGTCACTTTCAAGTACTTTCTGAGGCATACCTTCAAGAGGAGCCTTCAGTCGAGTTATTTAGAGATCTCTTTCATCTGAACCGCCGTACTGAATTCACTGACGGCCCTAATACCGAACTGGGCGGTATGGCCATTCAGAAAAGGAAAGAAATCACCTATCCCCACGTCAAACTCCATACTCACCCCAAGGAATGGAATGCAACTTGGTTTTATTGCAAGGATACCTCTCCTGACAATGAAAATCCCTTGCCTGGCTTCCGTCCGGAACGGCTCAGCAACACTCACCCTTTTCCACAAAGGCTAAGCGCCAAGGAGAAAATTAAATATGCTCCTCAACTGTCCAAGCTCCGGGCCTTCATGGCCAATGGTTTAACAGGAATAGACCTTGCACGCTGCTGGATATCATGGAGCATTTTGCCTCTAAGCCGGCGCCCAAATTTGATGTGCGAGTATACTGATAGTGTCGATGACCCACTCCGACACACTAAAATCCAACTCCCTGATGACGAAGTCACAGAATCTGTGAAAAAGATGCTGAATGAACCGGAGCACCTCTGTGCTCAAACCGGTCTGCCTCCTTACTGCACCACCAACAAACCGCCAGCGGTAATATTTTAATTGCTCTATTGTTGAACCGGTTACTACTTTATATGTTCAACATTTAATTACTGCTGATCCAGGGTGATAATCTGTTTTGGAGTAAGAAACTTCCTCAAGACAAAACGGAGAAGGCAGGACGGCCAACCCGGCCCAAGACCAAGGTTATCAAGAAACCAGCTCATAAGAGAAAAACCACCGCTTCATCTGACCCAGCCATTGATGACGATGTGGGTAATCCGGATCTTGAGGTAGAACTTGATTCACTTGGCTTGCTTTTTACACGCCTTATTGATGATAATGCTTGTCAGGATGACGCTGAAGCCAGCAATGCGGGTTTCGTTGAGGTAACCATTCTCTCTTCCGATTCAGAAATCCTGCCTTTGCCAAAGTTTCGCCGGGCAAACCGGAAAATTAAATTTTCTCATCCTCTTGCTTATCTGGATTCCCAATTTCTTATGAAGACCCAGCAACACGAAGCTCGCCGCACAACCCGGCATAGTGGCCAGGTAGTTACCTCTGCCGGTTTACCAAACAGTCCGGTTCGAAAACGCCGCTCCGAGGTCTCCGACCTTTTTATTGATTTAAATTGTAAAGCGGGTTTCTTCCGTCAACCTCTTAATCCATCCGACTCCGATTATCAGGTCACTTCTCATTCATCATCTGGTGAATCGTCAGCCACTCAGCTACCACCTTTGAAAACAGTTGTTGGGTAAGTTAAACCGAACATATGCTTCCAGTATACCGCATAATAGCTTATGCTTTTTCTTGATTTTTTGTTTTCCTTTCAGGGCTAAACTGAAGCCAAGCAAGAAAGCCCGCCTGGATAAAGCGGCTGAAGAGGATGTAGCCCCAGAACATGACCAAGCACCGGATCATGAAGTGTTTACTTGTGAAGATATCCCCAATGATCCTCCTCTGCAAGACAACGTTATCCCTGAAGAAGGTCTTATTCATACTCCAGCCTCTGCTGATCCGCCTGCCAGCTCTGTCCAGATTGAGAAATCCCACACTCCTGCTGACAAAACGGCCGCGCCAACCCAAACTGGCGAGTCAAAAGATGATGATGTTGTGATTACCGGCGTAGGCCGCTCTGAACCCGGGAATCCTGCCACCCTTACCAGGCATACCATCAAAGAGGATTCTTCCCCTTTGAACAAAGGAAAATGGGATGTTGAATTAGAGACATACGCCGCTCTGAATGCTCAAGATCTTCACTCTGGCTATTTAAACCGGCTTTACACTAGCCGTGACTGTGAAGCTGGCCTGGTCAAAATGATGAGGGATAAATTTGAGGTAAATTCCTTCTTTCCTTTCTGCCATTGCATTCATCCTTGTAGCCCCCGAGGGCCGGTTTGTGACCTTGGTCAAACCGGGACTTGATCCTGAACATTTTTTGAAATCCGTCGGCATAACCCTCGAGGGCCGGTCTAACTTAGCATAAGTAAACCGGGGCTCAAAAATAAAAAGTTGTCCTTAGAACATAACTTGATCAAATAGCCATTAGCCCCCAAGTGCCAAGTTGAATACTTGTATTGAGCTTGGGACTTTGTAATCTAGCAATACACAAAAAATTGAAGGTGCATTAGCCCCCAAGTATCAGGCATATAACTTTGTTATGTGGTTGATACTTCCATTTCTTGGATCGCCTGTGCAAAGCTTAAAATGCCATTCGTATGCAGGCTGAGGTGAAAATCAAGGAGGACCAGATTGCCGATTTGCAGGAGGCCCTGAAGACCCAGTAGGCTGAAACAGATAAGGCCAAGCAAGAATTAACCAGCGCTTTGAGCACTGCTGAACAGCTGAAAGAAGGCTTCAAGAAAGAGCGGGCTGACTGGGCCACTGAAAAGGCCGGTTTAACCAAAAGAGCGGAAAATGCTGAAGCGGCCCTTAAACCGGTGGTGGATGAACTAATGGCCGTACAGCGGCAAACACACTCCATGACTGCTGCAATCTTTGGTAAGCTCCTTGTAACTTCTGCGATAAATTTGAATCTGCTGTATCGTAAATCCGGTTTGAGACCATGCCAATCTTGTTGTAGGCACACGTATTGGGCAGTTAGGAAATGATGTGCGGAAGAAATTGAAAGCTGCCTACACCTTGGTGGAACAATTGTATACCGGAGCCCAACGGATCATCACCACAGCTTCTCACAACAACCCAGCGCCCTCTTTAATCCAGGACACTCTTAGCAAGTTGTCAATGCTTCCAGCCCGGATTGAGGAACTGAAAAAATCCGCTGCCCGAACCGGAGCCATCAATGCCTTAATCCGGGCAAAGGCATGGGTGCCTGACTTTGATCCTGTGGAAGCAACTCAAGGCTATCCCAGTCTGAAAGAAGATGGCTCTGAATTCAACGAAGAAGATTTAAGGGCCATAAACCGTGCAGTGCGCCCTCTGGCTTGCCAGCTAGCTGAAGAAGCATATTTGACACATTATCAAGCGCAATATAATAATCAAAACAAGCGAGTGCCTGCCCCAACTGTTGAAGCGGAGAATCTGATTCCTCCAATCCGTAAGCACACTTACGCCCCTGATATTGAACCGTCTTCCCTGATCCATGAAGAGGCTGTTTTCCAAGCTTTAATGGGAATCGACTGGACCACTGTTGATTTCCAGCCAATGGGTAGAGACGAGGAAACTGAAGCGGCGGAGGATGAGGAGCAGGCTTGAA
The DNA here is from genome assembly GCF_018294505.1 of Triticum aestivum. Taxonomy (NCBI): domain Eukaryota; kingdom Viridiplantae; phylum Streptophyta; class Magnoliopsida; order Poales; family Poaceae; genus Triticum; species Triticum aestivum. The sequence goes on along the minus strand of NC_057812.1, from coordinate 89,963,828 downwards.
CCGGAAGCCGGTTTGAAGAACTGTTTGCAACATCCTTCCACAAAAACGATGATTTTGTTTGAGCACCATGCTGCCTTGTAATAGGATAGTTAAAACTTCTGCCTGGAATATGCCTTTGTGCATAAGTATTGAAGCTTTTGCTTGAAAAACTTTAATTCATATTATCTGCAATCAGAAAAATTTGAACTTCGGTGGCGGTTATACCGTCAGCCGGATTATGATCTTGATATGTGTATCAGTAATACAACAAATAGATGATACATAAATACCTGCCATGTTTGATCATAAAGCTGGCTTTAACCAAGCCTGAAGCGGTGGTTTTATAAACCATTACCGTCAAAAAGGGAGAAAGTAGCTCCCGTACAGACCGTACTAACTTAATACGAGCCTCCTGGTTACTCCATGATGTTAACAGGGAAAAGGTAAACCAGGCAGACTCCTCCGGATTTAAAGGGGGATCAAAAATCATTGGCTGAACCGGAAAAAATATGCTTGTTGACATAAAAGAAATCCAACAAAAGCAAAGAACGAACAAACCATGAAAACAACATGGAAGCAAAAGCAATGATAAAAACCATTTGCAAAAATATGCTATACTGAGTTGTTCAGATGGTATTACCATGGTCGGACAGGATCAAGGCCCCCAATAGGAGTGACAATGATTCAAGTCAGCCAGGTCCCCAAATGACTCGTGGCATATATGCCAGATCAAGAGGCGTGGCAATGGTTCGGGTTCGACCATGCCCCCAAGTGATTTTGTGGCCTTAGGCCGACCAAGAGGCGTGACTGGTTCAGACTTGACCAAGTCCCCAAATGATCTGGTGGCTGTCGCCTATCAAAGGGTGTTCATTGGTTCGGACACGACCAAGGCCCCCAGTGATATATAAAAAACAAATGTCAAGGGGTAAACCGGAGGCCGCTTTAAACAGAACCACTCCGTGTAACCTCGCATGATGAGAAAGACAGAGACCCCACTTTAGCTGAGGCTCCGGTTTGATATATCAAAGATAATATATACATTGTCATGATATGTACATAGATAGAGCCGATGGCTCAAGTATAGTAAGGCCGAAGATGAGCTATATTCCACGGCCTGTTGGTGTCCTCCCCTGATGTACGTGAGTCTTGATGTCCTCGAATATCAATCAGATAGTACGACCCGTTGTGCAAATTTTTGCTGACCACGAAAGGTCCCTCCCAAGGTGGGGATAACTTGTGCATATCCGTTTGATCTTGGATGAGCCGAAGCACCAAATCTCCTTCTTGAAAAGTTCTGGTTCTAACCCGGCGACTGTGATAGCGACGAAGATCTTGCTGGTAAATCGCCGAACGGGCAGCCGCTATATCACGCTCCTCGTCCAATAGGTCCAAAGCATCTTGCCGTGCTGTCTCATTGTCTGCTTCAACATAAGCTGCCACACGAGGCGAATCGTGTCGGATGTCACTAGGGAGAACTGCCTCTGCTCCATAGACCATGAAAAATGGCGTGTATCCTGTGGACCGGTTTGGCATAGTATTGATACTCCATAATACAGATGGTAGCTCTTCAACCCAACATCCTGGTGTTCTTTGTAATGGGACAAAAAGCCGGGGTTTGATGCCTCGTAAGATTTCTTGATTAGCTCGTTCTGCCTGTCCATTGGACTGGGGGTGTGCCACTGATGACACGTCAAGTCGGATGTGCTCACGTTCACAGAACTCCTTCATAGCGCCTTTGGATAAATTGGTACCATTGTCAGTAATGATACTGTGTGGAAAACCAAACCGGAAAATCACCTTCTTGATGAACTGCACCACTGTTGCTGCATCACACTTGCTGACAGGCTCCGCTTCAACCCACTTGGTAAATTTGTCAACTGCCACCAAAAGGTGGGTTTTCTTATCCTTGGATCTTTTAAAAGGCCCAACCATATCTAGCCCCCAAGTTGCAAACGGCCATGTTATTGGGATCATCCTCAATTCTTGAGCCGGCACATGAGCACGCCTTGAAAATTTCTGACATCCATCACACCGTTTAACCAAGTCCTCCGCATCAGCATGCGCTGTCAACCAGTAGAACCCGTGACGAAACGCCTTTGCCACCAGAGACTTTGAACCGGCGTGGTGTCCACAATCCCCTTCATGGATTTCTCTTAAGATTTCGCAGCCTTCCTCAGGAGAAACACAACGTTGAAACGCCCCTGATACACTGCAATGATGTAATTCACCATTGACAATCGTCATAGACTTGGATCGCCGGACTATCTGCCTGGCCAGAATCTCATCCTCTGGTAACTCCCCCCGGTTCATGTACGCAAGATAAGGAACCGTCCAATCCGGAATAACATGCAGGGCTGCCACCAATTGAGCCTCCGGATCAGGGATAGCCAAATCCACCTCACCTGGGAGCTTGACTGACGGGTTGTGCAACACGTCCAAAAAGACGTTAGGCGGGACCGGTTTACGCTGAGAGCCCAACCGGCTTAAAGCATCCGCCGCTTCATTCTTCCGACGGTCCACATGATCCACTTGATAACCCTTGAAACAACCTGCAATATTATCCACTTCCCGATGATATGCAGCCATGAGCGGGTCCTTAGAATCCCAAGTGCCAAACACCTGTTGAGCCACTAGGTCCGAGTCACCAAAGCACTTAACCCGGCTTAAATTCATCTCTTTAGCCATCCGGAGACCATGGAGCAAGGCTTCGTACTCAGCTGCATTATTAGTACAAGGGAACATTAAGCGGAGAACATAACAAAACTTATCACCTCGTGGGGAAGTTAATACGACTCCAGCCCCCGAGCCTTCCAATTGCCTGGATCCGTCAAAATGAATAGTCCAATATGTGTGATCCGGCTTCTCCTCTGGTGCTTGTAACTCTGTCCAATCATTGATGAAATCAAGAAGTGCTTGAGACTTCACTGCCGTCCGAGGCACGTACTTCAGTCCGTGTGGCCCAAGCTCTATAGCCCACTTGGCAATCCGGCCAGTCGCCTCCCGATTCTGTATAATATCACCCAAGGGAGCTGAACTGACCACTGTGATGGGGTGCCCTTGAAAATACTGCTTCAACTTCCGACTGGCCATAAAAACACCATAGACCAGCTTCTGCCAATGCGGATACCTTTGCTTGGATTCAATAAGCACCTCGCTGATATAATAAACCGGCCGCTGAACCGGATATTCCTTGCCTGCCTCTTTGCGTTCCACCACAATAGCCACGCTAACTGCCCTAGCATTGGCCGCTACGTATAATAATAGTGGCTCCTTGTCGACCGGAGCTGCAAGAACAGGCGGATTGGCTAACTGCCGCTTCAGGTCCTCAAATGCCTCATCAGCAGCTGGACTCCAGACGAAATTGTCTGTCTTCCTCAGCATTTGGTACAAAGGGATAGCCTTCTCCCCGAGGCGGCTGATAAACCGGCTCAGCATAGTGATTCGGCCCGCCAAACGCTCCACACCGTTGATACACTTCGGTTTAGCTAGGGATGTAATAGCCGTAATCTTCTCCGGACACCAGGAAACCCAGTAACTTGCCTGCCGGAACACCAAAAACACACTTGGCCGGATTAAGCATCATCCTGTAAACTCGCAAGTTGTCAAAGGTCTCCTTCAAATCATCCACCAGAGTCTCCTTCCGTCTTGATTTTACTACAATATCATCCACATAGGCGTGCACATTGCGGCCGATCTGCTCATGCAGGCAATTCTGTACACACCGTTGATAGGTGGCTTGGGCACTCTTGAGCCCGAAGGGCATAGATACATAGAAGAAGGCTCCAAAGGGAGTAATAAATGTTGTTTTCTCCTGGTCCTTAACCGCCATCTTGATCTGATGATATCCAGAGTATGCATCCAAAAAACTCAAAAGCTCACAACCCGCCGTGGCATCAATGATCTGGTCAATACGGGGGAGGGCAAAAGGATCTGCCGGACAGGCTTTGTTAAGATCTGTGTAATCCACACACATACGCCAAGTGCCGTTTTTCTTAAGAACCAGCACCGGATTAGCAAGCCACTCTGGATGGAACACCTCAATAATAAAACCAGCTGCTAAAAGCCTGGCCACTTCCTCTCCAATGGCTTTGCGTCTTTCTTCGTTAAACCGGCGGAGGAACTGTTTCACCAGTTTATACTTAGAATCCACATTAAGAGTGTGCTCAGCGAGTTCCCTCGGTACACCTGGCATGTCAGACGGCTTCCATGCAAAAATGTCCCGATTCCCATGGATGAACTCGATGAGCGCGCTTTCCTATTTGGGATCCAGGTTGGCACTGATAGTGAACTGCTTGGATGAATCGTCGGGCACGAAGTCAACAAGCTTGGTCTCAGCTGCCGATTTGAACTTCAGATCTGAATCATGCTCTGTAGTTGGCTTCTTTAAAGGGGTCATATCCGCCGGATCAACATTGTCCTTATAATACTTCAACTCCTCCGTGGCACAGACTGACTCCGCATACGCCGCATCACCTTCCTCACATTCCAAAGCAACCCTACGGCTCCCATGAACCGTTATGGTCCCCTTGTAACTCGGCTTCTTGAGCTGCAAGTAGATATAACAAGGCCGCGCCATGAACTTGGCGTAAGCCGGCCGGCCAAATAAGGCGTGATACGGGCTCTGGATCTTCACCACCTCAAATGTTAGCTTTTCCGACCGAGAGTCGTGCTCGTCCCCAAAGGCCACATCCAGGGCTATCTTACCAACAGGATATGCAGATTTGCCAGGCACCACACCATGGAACACCGTATTCGACGGTCTGAGATCTTTGTCTGTTAAACCCATGCGGCAAAATGTATCATAGTACAATATGTTAATACTGCTTCCTCCATCCATGAGTACTTTGGTGAATTTATAACCCCCCACCTGAGGGTCTACCACTAATGCTAGCTGGCCCGGATTATCAATCCGGGGCGGGTGATCCTCTCTGCTCCACACAATAGGCTGCTCCGACCAGCGCAAGTAACGTGGTAAGGCCGGTTCAACAGAATTCACCGCTCGCCTGTGGAGCTTTCGGTCGCGTTTATCCAAACTAGTTGTGAAAACATGATATTGCCCATTGCTCAACTGCTTTGGCTGGCTCTGATAACCTGACTACTGCTGCTGCTGGCCGCTCCGATTATTCTGGCCATTGTGACCGCCCTGATTGAAACCTGAACCGGAAGCTCCATCGTGACCCGGACCGTGTAAACCGGATCCTGAACCGCCACCTGACCCATGGTCATACCGGAAGGCATTAGAGTTTTTAAACTCCTGCATGATATAACAATCTTTCCAAAGATGGTTAGCTGGCGCCTCCTTCGTCCCGTGCTTCGGGCAAGGCTGATTCAACAAATAGTTCAAATGGCTTGCGTTAGGATTTGGAGCCCCATTACGATTTGCCACTTTACCTCTGCGTCGCTGCCCCCCGTCCTGTGCATTAGTGTTGGCCACAAGGTCCATGCTGCCATCCGCTTTGTGCTTGCCCCCGTTTCCATGACCCGCTAGTTTGTACTGCTGCTGCTTGGAGTTGCTGTTCTTCTTTCCCTTCCCTGCTTCATCATCTTTAGGCTCGGGATCCTTGGTACTGTCCGAATCGGCATACTTCACTAAAGCAGCCATGAGGGTTCCCATGTCATAACAGAACCGCTTCATGCGTCCCAACTTCAATTTTAGAGGCTCAAACCGGCAGTTGCCCTCCAGAGTTAAGATCACAGAGTCGGCATTAATCCTGTCAGACGAGTGCAAAATTTCCGAAACGCGGCGTACCCAACGGGTCGTTGATTCTCCTTCCTCCTGGACACAAGCTGCCAGATCTACTATGGACTTGGGCTGCTTATAGGTATCCTTAAAATTCTGTATAAACCGGGCCCGCAACTGGGCCCATGAGCTGATAGAATTGGGTGGTAGGCTTTTTAACCAAGTACGAGCCGTGCCCTCAAGCATCATGGTGAAATATTTTGCACATGCCGCCTCATCCACGTCCAGCATTTGCATGGCCATCTCATAACTCTCTACCCATGCTTCAGGGGGTAAATCAGCGGTGTAATTCGGCACCTTGCGTGGACCCTTGAAATCTTTGGGCAGGCGCACATTACGTAAAGCTAGGATTAAGCAAGGCACTCCCAAAGCGGATGTGATTCCTGGTCCGGCAAAGGTTGTAGAACGAACCGGTGTAAGTTGGCCCGCATTATCCTGTGCTGCTAACTCGGCCTCCCTTTGTGCCCGGGCCCGGTCCACCATACCCCGAGCATCGCCAACACCACCTGCCGGGTCATTACCATGGGCTGCTTCACGGCCTCGCGCATTGCTTGATATGGCCGGTTCATCCATGCGCCTGCTATAGCTCTGGCTCGGACGGGGCGTAGAATGAACCCGATCACGGCTATACGAGTATGCCTCTTGCTGAATCAGCGCAGTCCGGAGAAGCTCCTTAACCCGGCGCGTCTCTATCGCTTGCGGAGAATCCCCTTCGACTGGGATGGCCTCTAGCCGTGCAGCAGCCACAACAAGGTTGTCCATAGGAGTCGAATAATGACCCGGGGGTGTCTGGACCGGCGGAGGAACCGCAATGTTTTGGTGAGGAGGTTCCATCAGGCGAGGTTGGACCGTCGCTCCTGGCCCTGGTGCCTCAATCCGGTTTGTCTCCAGGTACCGCGGCGGATTACTGGGTCCAGCTCCTGGAGTGTGAAAGAGATTTCGGGGGTCAAACCCTAACGGCAGGCGTGATCTGTGCTTCCGCTGCAAAACCTCCTGTGATGCGTTCTGGTCAAGCATGATTTTATATGCCTGGGCGTCCAAAGCGGCCCGCTCTGCAGCCATCCGGTCTTTTTCTGCTGCCAGATCCGCTTTGGCTTGCACGATCTGCTCTCTCACCTGCGCAATTTCTGCATTATGGGCCTCCTGATCTGCCGGATTGTCCTCCGCCATAAGCGCGGCTAGTGCATCAAACAGCTCAGATAGAACTTGAACCGGCGGGCGCACAAGGCCTCCTGCCCCTGCTGCGGCTGCCGCTGCTGATCCGGAGAGCATTGCTGCGGCGGTCGAAGAGTGATTCACCGCCTGTGTGCCGGCCATGAATATTCCAACCCGGTTGACCTGGCCCGGGGGGTCCGGAATACTGTCGCCATTGGAACAGCCCCTAATCTGGTCGTCTTGCAACTGGTACAGCGATTCGGTCTCTCCGGTCGAGGACTCGTCGTCGGAATAGACGACGGTCTCGCTACCGTGCTCTGATTTGTCCTCATGCTCTCCTTCGTGGACGACTCCAACGAAGACACGCTTTACGGCCGGTTTAGCCCAGGTAGATCTCGCGCGCTGAGCCGTCTCGATGAGGTTGGTGCAGATGTCCGGCTCAGGCCCAGGCTCACCGATTTTGCCAATGAAAACGTGTATGCCACCAAAGGGGGCCCGGTACCCGTGCTCGATCGAATCGGCCTCGGGACCCCATCCTGCGACGTCGATGTAGATCCTGCCCCGACGACTCTTGGTCATCCGGCCCACAACATAGCCTTCGAGTCCCTTGAGCTTGCCCTCCAAGATCATCAAACCATCGTGCGATAGCCCCACGGTGGGCGCCAACTGTCGTGGATTTGTCACGGCAGATGTCCTAGCGAAAGGACTTAGTCGTGGAGCCATCGCTACGAGTTTACCTGAAGGGGTTAAAGCGGACACAAAGACACGAGGGTTTTATACTAGTTCGGCCCCTTCGATGAAGGTAAAAGCCTACGTCTAGTTGTGATGGGATTGATATGATCTCGATGACTAGGGAGCAAACAGGCTTCGCCTAGGCTCGAGTTGTGGTTGTCTGTCTTGAACCGCCACCGGGTCGTCCCCTTATATACACGGGTGACGCCCGTCGGTCCATAGAGTCCTAACCGGTTCATACTCGTATTCCGGTTGGTATCTCTCTATTCCTTACTTACAATACAAGTCATACATCAGGCCGGTTTACGGCTACATGCTCTAACCGACTACAGGCCTTGGGCCTTCATCTGTTTACGCCACTAATGAAGTTAACCCGGCCCAAGTAGGCCGGTTTACGCCTAGTGGTAATATCCCCAACACTAACCCTCGCAAAAAGGCAACGCCAGTACTTCGCGTACATAACTACGCTCTAGAGATACCATGGGCACAGGGGGAGGGGCACCATCACGGCACGCCCAAAACATGGCTTAAACCGTACCAAGGGCTGCCGATTTTTTAATTTTCTCTTACTTTCAGGACTTCATCCTTCGGAAGGCCTGTTCGGCAGTTCAATTGCCGCACAAAACGATGCAAGAACTAGGGAAGCAGACAAGCCACGCCGCACTATGGAACTCCCAGGTAGTCTCTATCATGAGCAGTATACCTGTTCCGCATACTATTCCGCAGCTTGCCCCTGGAACGGGCATGTTAACTAGTCCAACCTTCCACTTATCGCATTATTTGTATCGTTCTGCTTTGATCGCAGCCCTTTTTAATAAACAATGCATAGCTTCCATCTATTTTTGCATTACCTTTTTTCTTCATATATGTTCCTTAACGACATGTTGCACCCGTGCACGTTGGTACGGCCAAAATATGTCAGGGGCTTCGGTACCCACCAATATGGTGTGAGAAGTCCGAACACTTTAACAAGTGCGGCACCCCAAACTTATAGCATTATATGCATCGGCTCCGAATCATGTCTTGGGTCAATAGTTGGGTTTGCCCGGCTCCTATGTTTTGGTGCCTTACGTTCCGCTATATCGGCTAAGGTAGCACTAGGAGAACCACTGCGATTGTGCCCCGGTTGAGCTGGGTCGAGCACCTCAGTGGAGAAAGCTAAAACTGACTGTCATGATGAAGCGAGAGCTGGTCGCTGTTCGAGAGGTTTTTTTGAGTCCCTAACGACTTATGCTGCTTTGGGCGAGGAGCCGGCTCTGTCCGGCCAAGGCATGAATAGCGCCCCGAACTCGGTCTTCCAAATACCAGGGGCTTCGCCGAAATTTAAAATTATAGAATTCTAATGGTAAGTGAGAGTGCTCACGCATTATAGTCCGATTGCCTTGTTCGTTGGGCTGAGCGCCTCCCTCGAAGGACCCAAACATGGGAAAAAGAGCGCTCAGGTTTATCCCCGAACACCCCAGCACTAGCGACACGGGGGCAGAAGCCGATGACTCGCCATCTCTCAGAATTGACAAACAGCCGCACAAAAGGTAATATTTTAAATTCAAACAGCATTGCTTAGCGCATATGAACAAGTTTTCAGCGCACAGGACAAAACAAGCGAGTTTTACTCAAAAATTACATCCATAGAACATTCATCCGCCACAAGGCAGGCACCCTTCAGAACATCCTTATAGTAATTCTCGGGCTTGCGATGCTCCTTCCCCGGTGGTGGCCCGTCCTTCACAAGCTTCTCAGCATCCAGCTTGCCCCAGTGCACCTTAGCACGGGCAAGGGCCCTACGGGCATCTTCAATGCAGACAGAGCGCTTGATGACTTCGAGCCTTGGACAAGCCTCCACCAGCCGCCGCACCAGCCCGAAATAGCTCCCAGGCTGAGCCTCTCCAGGCCACAGCCGAACTACGAGGGCCTTCATGGCCTGTTCGGCCGCCTTGTGGAGCTCGACCAGTTGCTTCAGCTGGTCGCTCAGGGGCACGGGGTGTCCGGCCTTAGCATACTGAGACCAGAACACCTTCTCCGTCGAGCTGCCCTCCTCGGCTCGATAGAATGCGGCGGCATCAGATACACTCCGGGGAAGATTTGCGAACGCTCCTGGAGAGCTCCGGATTCGGGTAAGTAATAGGTAACTCACGTTTATGTGTTTGCTTTGCATAAAGAATGCCTTACCCGCCGCTATCTTCTTCACCTCATCCAACTCCTGGAGGGTCTTCTGGGATTCGGCCTTGGCAGATTTGGCATTTTCAATAGCCACCGCAAGCTCGGACGCTTGCGTCTTCGAGTCACGCTCCAAACTCTCATGTTTTTCCATGAGAGCCTGGAGCTCTTGCCGCACCTTGCCAACCTCGGCCTCATACTTCTCCCGCTCGGTGCGCTCCGAGGCCGAATTCTTCTCAGCCTCGTCCAGCGCTTGCTTAAGGGTCGCCACCTTAGACGTGGCCCCTACAATAGCCACGATAATCATGTCATTTTTTGCAATTGCACATTTTTTAAATATATATATATATATATATATATATATATTTAACAGGGTATTTCTTACCTTCATTGTCCTCGAGCTGCTTCTTGGCACGCTCGAGCTCTTGCTCAGACCTTTCGAGGTCCTGCTTTAGCGTGTCCACCTCCGCAGTCAGTGCGGCGGACGCAAGCAGGGTAGCCTACACATGCATATTGACTCATTTTTGTTAGACTCCTGCGAATTCTATTTGATCCTATATTCGGCTTTTCTTCCCGAATGCCCAACAGAGCATCAGGGGCTACTGTCTATGCGGTACTATTATTTACGTTTTCGTTACTTACCTCAAAGCCTGTCAAAAGGCTAGTACAAGCTTCAGTCAGTCTGTTTTTTGCAAACTGAACCTTCTGGACCACCGCACTCATAATAGCACGGTGCTCCTCGTCGATGGAGGAGCCTTGGAGCGCCTCCAGCATATTGTCCAGCGCCTCCGGTTAGACGGAGGCCGCCGGCACGGTGGACTTGCTCCTCTTGGAAGGAGGTCCCCCGCCGGACTCTGGAACCTTTGAAGGTTCCGGAGCATGTCCGGCCTCGAGCCGGACTTGGAGCCCTGGGGGGTTTCATCCCCTTTACTCCTGGAGTCCGGGAGGTCACCTTGTGGCGCCTCCAGGACCACCTCCTCCCGGCTTGGAACCTGTTGGGACAACACTTCAGTGTCGTCCGTAGGGCGGGGGGAGGAAGCCGTCAGAAGTGAGTTCACATCCGACGAGTCCAGTGAGCCGCTCGACGATGCGTCGAGCCGGTCTTTGGGTGGGCTGCATAAACATATTTGGCGTGAGGGAAAGCTGTGCAATAAACGAATATTATGAATTACTCTGGTATCCGGATACTTATGATGTGGCCAGGGGCTTGGCCCTAGGCGCCCACTCCTCTCCGCCGCCGTCGGCGTCAGTGGAGCAGTCCGAAGGAAGGATTTCCCCTTCTTGGACCCTTCGGCCTCCCCAGTTGGGGCGGCCTTCCTTTTCTTCCCTTCCCCCACTGGAGGGGGAGGGATCTCTTCTTCTTCTTCCTCCTCGTCTTCACGGGAGGAGTGTGTCTTGGATTCGTCGGATGATGAATCCAACACCTCTGGGCGTCGGGCACTCTTTTGAGTCCCCGCGGCCTTCTTCTTGACCTTCTTCTCTGGCACCACATAGGGTGCCGGAACCAGCAGCCTCGCCAAGTGAGCGTCCACTGGGCCTTTGGGCAAAGGGGCAGGACAGTTGATATGTCTGGACGTCACCTGCCAATCCTGTCAGAGGAAAGGGAGCTTAGATCCCGCATAGAGTCAAACTTTATGAAAAAGTTTCCTTTTTGAAAAAGTTTTGGGTTCCCCTCTTTATTTTTGTTGTTTTTAAACTATATGAAAGCACTCAATAGAAATAAATGACTCTTTAAAACTTTCGGGTTGTCTCCCCGGCGGCGCTTTCTTTAAAGCCATTAAGCTAGGCATATAGTGCTCAAGTAGTGAATCCACCCGGATCCCAAGGTATATCAAAGCCAATTTTAATTAGCAATGATTTAGCATTTAGTAGTGAGCACAAAGCAACATATATCAAGTAATGACGAAGTCTAACTCTCTTCCTATGCATCAGCATGTCATAAAAGAACAATGCATGCACACATAGTAAAGGCCAATGCATGGTTTAAACAGTTTCTTGCAATTCTATCATATTGGAAACATAGAGAGGTGGAGATATAGTTCCTCTTTCATAATAATTGCAAGTGGGAGCAGCAAGCACATGCATATTATATTCATCAAAATCATCATGTGCAGCGGTAAAAGGCAACCCATCAATATAATCCTTAATAAGCACAAACTTCTCCGATATAGTGTAGTTTGGAGAATTCAAAAAGATAATAGGACTATCATGTGTGGGTGCAATAGCAACAATTTCATGTTTAACATAAGGAACTATAGCAAGTTCATCTTCGTAAGCATAATTCATATTGGCATCTTGGCCACAAGCATAGCAAGCATCATCAAAAAGGGATATTTCAAAAGAATCAACGGGATCATAGCAATTATCATAGTATTCATCCTTCGGTAAGCATGAAGGGGAATTAAACAATGTATGAGTTAGAAGGTGGGCACGGGTGATCAATCCGCTCTTCCTCCTTTTGTTCTTCGCTCTCCTCCTCATCTTTTTCATCCAATGAGCTCACAGTTTCATCAATTTCTTCTTCCATAGATTCCTGCAAAATATTAGTCTCTTCTTGCACAGCGGAGACTTTCTTAATAAGCGCATTAATATAGGAATTATATTCATAATTATCATAGCTAAATTTTCAGGCCTATAAACATCATCATCAAAAGCTTCATACTTTTCAAACAAAGATTCAATTTCATAAGCACCCTTAAAAGCAACAAATTCTTCTATTTGTTCCACATCATAGTAATCATGTATACCATTAGCATAAGAAGCTAAGGTTTCATTATCATTAAATTCACATGAAAAGGGAAGGTGTGGAGCCTCCATCCTAGAGCAACAAGTATAATCATATCTCAAGCATAGTTGCATAGCATACCAATACAATATATAAATTTGATCCCATAATAGTTTCCCTTTTTCTGTCAAGCGATAATCCCTAAAGTATTCACGTTGATCCAACGTTACTCCCATTACCAGATGGAATGAGGTTTTCTCAGGATTATCAAAGTGGTACATAATATTTTTCACATATTGAGCATCGAGGGTTTGAGGAGGTTCTCCATCTCCATGAGTAGCAGGTACACCTATTTTTTTGGTATTTCGTGTTCCATATCCAAAACTAAAGATAGCGAACAACTAAGAACAGCAAATAAAAATTACTTAGTGATAAAGCAAACACGCACACACGAGAATATTCACCCCACGCTATTGCTCCCTGGCAACAGCGCCAGAAAAAGGTCTTGATAACCCACAAGTATAGGGGATAGCAACAATTTTTGATAAGTAAGAGTGTCGAACCCAACGAGGAGCTAAAGGTAGAACAAATATTCCCTCAAGTTCTATCGACCACCGATACAACTCTACGCATGCTTGACATTCGCTTTACCTAGAACAAGTATGGAACTAGAAGTACTTTGTAGGTGTTGTTGGATAGGTTTGCAGGATAATAAAGAGCAAGTAAATAAAAGGTAGGGGCTGTTTAGGTTAAGAAACAATAAAGTAAATATAGCGAGTGTGGAAAAGTGGTGGTACACTACAAAAAATTACACTTCTATGATGATATGTGTTTGTCACAGTAGGTCACTTTTTTTGTCATGCATGTACATCCATGACAAATTTATGACAGAATCAAGATAGTCATACATGTGCTGTCGTAGAAGTGTTCCATGACATTACCAAAATTATCATCACGGAAGTGTCCACTTCCATGATGATAAATCGCGCGTCACAGAAGTGCTTTCGTCAAGGGTGACCGACACATGGCATCCACCGTAACGGAATGCCATTAAGCTATCGGGTCGGGTTTTGGATCCGATAACCCGTTAACAGCCCCAACCAATGGGGATTTTCCATGTGTAAAATCATCATTGGCTAGAGGAAACACGTGCCGGCTCATCGTCGGGACAGATGTCATCCACTCACTGGACAGAAGACGCCTATGATACGTCAACACGTGGCACGGCCCAACAAGTTTAAATGGGCTGGCCCAGCAAGTTTAAATGGGCTGGCCCAACTAGAGGCCCACAAGATTTTGTGGACCATAATGGGCTGGCCCAGCTAAAGGCCCACGAAATTTTGTGGACCATAATGGGCTGGCCCAGCTAAAGGCCCACAAGATTTTGCGGGCCATAATGGGCTGGCCCAGGTAAAGGCCCACGAGATTTTTTGTGCCATAATGGGTCGGCCTAGGTAAAGGCCCACAAGATTCTTCCAGGTCATAATGGGCCGGCCCAGCTAAAGGCCCACGAGATTTCGCCGACATTAATGGGCCAGCCCAGCTGTAGGCCCACAAGATTTTGAGGACCCTAGTAGGTCGGCCCATTAACTGGCTGCCATGTTTTGGGCCAAATGTCGGCCCATATTTGATCCAGTCCATTGATGGCTTGCCACGCTCCGGGCCTAATAGTGGCCCACATGAGATCCGGCCCATTAAAAGCCTACCATGTTCTGGGCCAAATTACGGCCCAGATCAGGTCCGGCCCTTTAAGAGGCTTTGGGCTCAATTATGGCCCATATCAGATTCGGCCCATCAACTGGACACTATGCTTTTGGGCCCACTTGCTAAAGGCCCACTTAGTAATTCGGCCTGATATTAGTTTTGGCCTGTTAAGGGCCCGTTTAACATTTCGGCCCTATATTAAATTCGGCCTGTTAAAAGCCCATCATATAGTTGGGCCTAACTATGGCCCGGTTTGCATCCGGCCTGCTCGCAGCCGATATCTGATTAGGCCAAACAAGGACCCAGACAATTTTGGCCTGTTAAAAGCCCGTGATTTGATTCATACAATCATGGGCCGGGGTTCATTTTGGGCTACTGCGTAACTAGTAGGAATTAAGAACAAACCTACTCTATACAATAAAGAAATTACGGCATAGTAACTAAGAATAAACCTACACTACACAATAAAGGATTTAAGGTATATTACATCCATTGGGCATCAAAGTTCGCCACCAGTGATCATAAAGCGCAATGAAGAAGCAGATTACAAAAACTGGGCACCATTGTAGCATAACAAAATAATACTGAACCGAGACCACTTCCAAGACAGTTCAAGAAAGGTTAGCCTTGCGGGGGAACTGCTGCGCAAGCTGCTGAGCAAGGTTGTGAGACCGGCCTAGCATGTCGGTCATAGCTTCCAGGTGTAGCTGTTTAGCGATGAGGTTCTCATTGGTGTTCTCCGCAATCGTTCTTAGAGATAGGACTTCAAGTCGAAGTTGAGTTATAGAATGCCTTTCTGCTAGAACTTGGGACTGAAGAAGTTGAACTGATTCAGACAACGAATTTTGTGAGCTTGTCTGATTATTAGTCTCAAGTAACTTGAACACTGCATCAAGACAAGACTTTGGGGTTGTCTCGCTATCTTCAAGATGGTTTGCCTTCTTTGCTGCAATATATGTTGGGTTTGTCTCACAGCCTTCAGCAGACTTGTGCATGCCATCAGGCATATCACCCTGAAACAAAGCAGAGAGATGACAGGTTTTGCACGTGTATAAACAAAGATGATAACTGTTCTGTCAATTCTATCCAATTTCAAATTAGAAAATAAAGAGTATGTTCAAAATATCAATAGCATAATTTGGCATTGTTCATAATGCGGGAGCTTCACCACACTACTGGATTACCATGTCAACATAACAAGCATAGATGAAGGGCAAAGAAAATCATTGTATCCATTTTGGATAATGTGCATGGCATGTTGTTCATATCATCAGCCACATCAGTAAGATAAAACAGGAGATGTCAAGGTGCAAACGTGGGCTGCTTCACCACACACTGGATTATAGATCCACAAAAACAAGCCTACATATAGGGAGTATTAAGTAATGTGCATGGTATGAATAAGGAATTTGGTTTTACAAGTAAAAGTTAGAACTTATGGTTCTTACGAACATGCATTTTGGTAGAAACAGCAAACTAAACAGCAGTAAACGATAGGGAGTATGAGAAAATTAGACAGCAGTTTAGGATAAAGGCTTTAGAAGGACTGACTTACATTAACAGTTAACACCGGCTTTATAATGCCCTTCTCCATGGCAAGGGAAGGATAACTCAAGAATTTCAGCATAGAATCTTCTTCATAAGCATTGCATGTACTCTACATTTTGTAGAGAGTAATTATAGATATGACAATACTGGAAGGGATAGAGGATAATGAAGATAAGATGCAGATTGATGCTACATAATCAACTACCAATCCCTGGAAGTACAAGCGTTACAGGACAAAATGTACTGACAAGAGCAATGGGCTACACTTCTGCACTGGCATTGTCTGTGTATTCTACTTGTTGGTAAGATTAAATATAGATCTGATCTTTTTTAGTAAATAGCGGGCGAGGGAGATAAGATGCAAATGCTACAAAATGAACCAATCCCTCTTCCCATAATACAAGAGTGTTTTGAGCACTGGTGTACTGTACAAAACGTTCTTATATTATGGGACGGAGGGAGTAGTTGTTAATGTAAGTACAGTGATAGACCACGTTCAGTCCTTACAAGAGGACTGCAGAGCTAAACCTCTTCAAAAGCATTGGGTTGATTCTAAATTTATGTAAGAGTCCATATGGATCTTATAATGTCCACCAAATGGACGATTACGAGGCTAACATGTGCAGTGATGCTACATAATCAAACAGCTATGAAAGTAAGTATGGTCATACAGGGCAAGAGGTACTCACAAGAGCAATGCAGTGTGCAGTATAGTTGCGAGATTCTGTGGTCCCTTGAGAACGAATTTCTTCTGCTAACAGTTTTCATACAAGTGAGACATTAAGGCAAATGCAGAAATGTAGTTCAAATTGAGATGTGATATCATAGACAGTACCTTACGCTGCAGCCGAGACAAATGTGTAACAAGATTATTCTAGTCACCGTCGGATAAATGTAGCACCGGAGACTTTACAGAAATTTAGTTCAGAGGCTTGCCATCGAAGTGCGCTTGCCTCAGGTAGGAACGATACTTCATCAACGAGTGCTTGAAAAGCGCAACCAACCCTTGCTCGTCATCACAATCCAGTTTGCACCTCGCCTATTTAAAAGAATGAAATCTTGTGGCTTCTGTCAGCAGAAACATATGCAGTAATGACCATGAATAACATTAGTACATTACTTACGCATAAGTTGCGGAGGAAGACTAGAAATTGTTCTGTGTCTGTGGTATAATCTTTCCATGAAGGAAAGATGCGCACAAAGTTCCTGACAACAACATAAGCTTCGTCTTCTAAACTGGGAAGAAATGGAACAGGGGTCCTATTTGCTGCAATTGGGGCTCTCTCTGGTTCGAAAAGGGATTTGGCAACTGGATTTGGTGTACTCTTTGCTGGAATGGGGGTTTTGCATCGTACAGCTGGTGCTATGTCAACTAGCATAATCATACTGTTTGCTGCAGTTGGGGTCTGCTGAGTTGGGGCATCAGAAATGACCAGTGTAGTAGGGCTAGAGTCTTCTAGGGTTTGGGTATTTTGTGGGTCAGGTGATATTGCAACTACACCTAATGGGCTATTTGATTTATCAGGTGCCACTACCTTTTCCAAATACTTTGCTTGTGCTCCTCCACGATCAGCAATCGCCCTCTTCCTTTTGAACGTCTGATACACAAGAACAACATTTGAATGGATAAATATGGTATGATGACAGATGGAATGTGTACTGAAAATGGATAGGCAGGGCATATTCACATACACGATGTGTAAACTAAGCTAATGGCAGTTCAACCAAGTAGAAGCAATGCAAAGCATCGATTGCAAGATATGTGCGAGCAATGTAACCTTGGAAAGTTAGAGCAAGTACCTTGATGGGTGAATAAGATAGGGCATCTTCGTATGACTCCTCCACTAGGGAGCTACATTGACTTAGGTCTCCCTCTAGCTCAGAATCACTGTTAGGATCATATTCTGAGCATGAATCTGTAGGTGGAGAGTGTTTGCATTGCATTGCATCCAGACTTGATTTCAGTCCCTTAATGCCAAGTTTGACAGCCATGGCATTGTTCTGCTTTATTCTTTTCATGCGCGCAAGCTCATAATCATTATGATGCTGTTCAGAATCTGAGATTCATGAAAACATAAAAAGTAGTCAGATTATCTATGGAATGCATTGCGGTTTCAACTCGGAGAGTGCCTCCCTATAAACCCTTGCGTATGCAAAGTTCACCTCCCCAACCGTGCTGACTAGACCACACACAGAGATACACACCCGAGCGGTGAACATGCATTTTCAAAACTAATTTAGGAACATTTAGGTGACCAATTAAACAACTCTGTTTTAATAATATCAAATTCGTATTGGAACAACTAAGCTTGTTTAGCTTGATGGGTGGAGCAGTGTTATTATGACACGAAGCATGTATTCTGATCGTATAGTGATCATAAAAGGGGGGAACTCTAAGCATATATTTTTAGCAAAAGAGGGTTTCCCCTCTGATTTCTATTAAAGAAACCACCACGGAACCAACATGATCAATTAAACCCTAAGCATGATCAATTAAACCGTATTATGGCTGTGCCATGGCAGATTTGAAGCTGCAAACCGGAGAAATGATATTTAGCATCCATTGTTTGCTTCGAACTAAGAACTAAATTCTAAGAGCTGAAAAGAAAGTAGAGTAACCAAGTTAAGATCTATTATCTGGTTGAGATCAAAAAGTTGAGGAGATATGAAGTACCACCTCTCTTGCGGTGCCGTGTAGGCATCGGGGGTGCGATGGCTGTCGGTGGCGTTGAAGCAGATCTGCGATGGTAGACGGGTGCATCAGGGGATAAGTACCATTGCGGTGGAAGAGAAGGTCATGTGAGCGGCCCCGACAAAGAGGACGATGGTGCCGATGAAGCAAGAGGACGCGATGCAAGGCTATTGGTCCGTCGTCGTGGATGAGAAACGTCCATCTCTAGCAGTGGACGATGCGGTCTTGGTAGGCGCTCCGGCATGGTGGAGGACGGTGGCGATGGATGTGGTGGAGGACGGCGGTGATGGATGGGGTGGTGGACGGAGGCTGGTGTGGGAATGGGGTGTTCTAGCACGGACGGTGTATGAATGGGAACATGAAGGGAGAGGTATGGGGAACCATGTTTTTGGGACGCGCCTGTCTGAAATATGGGAAAGTTACAAACTTATCCCCCGTTTCAAATTTGGACGTCTCGTCGGTTGGGGATAGGACGGTAATCTCGCATCTCCCAAATATTTGCCGGTAACTATTTCGGGTGAGGAGAGGGTGTTTTGGCGCCCACGGTGTATGAACGGGGCTGATAGATAGGGCAGTTGTGTCACGTCTGATGGAAGTTACACATCTGCCCCTATTTAAAATATTAGCCTACATCTATTTCGGACGAGGAGAGGGTGTTTTGCCGCCCACCGTGTATGAATGGGGAATGGAGGGAGAAATAGAGGTCTTTTGGACGAGCTTGAATCAAATGAGTTTTGCCGCCCATGTTTGACGCCCACCGTGTCAGAATGGGCTCAGAGGCGGTCGTGTCACGTCTAATTGAAGTTACTAACCTACCCCTATTTAGAGCAGTGGAAATCGGGCCGATGGATTGTCCTTGTAATGGGTAGACAGTAATTTCCATCTCCCAAACAGTTGGCTTCGGGCAGCCGATGTGGGAGTGGACATTTTGCTGTTTCTTTCGAATTTTGGGACAATAAGCATCCACGTTTACCCTGGCAACTAAATTCGAATCCATTTTGTATTCCTATATGAATCTTCATAAATAATTCTATGTGTTTTTATATATCTTCAAAAGGACGAAAAAGATGTATTCCACTGTCATATATGAATATGGTTTACAAATGCCGATACTCAAATTCAGAAACTAGAATCCAGTTTAAGGTGAATTCGAATATTTGGAACACTTCATGTCCAACTCAAATGTCACACGCAGCATAATGTGTACTCCCATTTAGATATGTACACAAGCGATGTATCAAGATTCAAATACCGAGTCAATCAACCAAGAATATACGGAACTAACAGACATATAAACACTTATAGAGTATATGGATCAATAATATCAACTAACATACATAAGCCAGGCCGCTGTACTTTTTTTTGGCTACAATAGCATCCTTTTTTTAGCCAGCATCTTGGCCCTTTCCGATGTGTGCCACTTATGGTCCATCTATACTACTATTGGTGAATGCACATTCAGCCTGATTGGCATATTTGTAGGTCTGGCACAGCAATCCAAATGAAATGTCTCCGAGTCTTATCAATTAATACAGACTTGTGCTCAAATAAAATTACAAACAAAAAAACAAAAAACAATTATTACATGATCTCTCAAACAAATGGTTTGATTGATTACATGAACAGACAACACAAAGGTTATTCAACTATGGAAAGAACATTTCACCTATGATTTACCAAGTAGGAATTTAATTTCCTTTTTTCCTTCAAGACCTTAATAATCTGGTCAGTCTCAGCTTGCTTCGTTTTGAAATCCACCAAATATTTAATGGTTGTCTTGAGTACTGCTTGTGATTGTGTTGTTTGCTTCCTCAACATGTCAACTTCATCTCTAAGTGCAGAAGCAGAATCTCTTTCTACCACTAGTTTAGCCTCTAGAGCATCAGCAGTTGGCAATTCATAATGCATGATTGGGCCGGTGCCACTGTTGTGGGATGATGCAACATCCATGGGGACCTCGCTCTTTGATCTTGGGCTAACCTGTTTTGCCATTAAAGTTCTGAT
The DNA here is from genome assembly GCF_018294505.1 of Triticum aestivum. Classification (NCBI taxonomy): domain Eukaryota; kingdom Viridiplantae; phylum Streptophyta; class Magnoliopsida; order Poales; family Poaceae; genus Triticum; species Triticum aestivum. The sequence continues at coordinate 89,943,392 of NC_057812.1, read as the reverse complement.
TGGATTCAGAAAAGTTGAAGTTAGCAAAACATCTCAACTGGGAGTTATAACAGCAAACCAGTTAAACAAACAAGGAATTAAAGAGTTTCAATTGGATGCTAAAAAGTAGTTATTAACATCATTGTAACCCGCTGTTGCAGCAGCAAAGCAGTTAAACAAACAAGTAGATATTTAAGTTAAGGCAAACAGGTAATTCTTAACAGTAAGTATCAAACACATAGATAGGCGCAGTCTACAATATGATTAACAGGCTGTGCCATTATGTAATCAGTAGCAAACTAAATTAAGCCAACCAACGTAATTGAACAATTTTGAAATAAGTGGCTGATACGTCCATTTTGCATCATGCTTTTATATCGATATTTATCGCATTATGGACTGTTATTTCACTTTATGTCACAATACTTATGGCTATTCTCTCTTATTTTACAAGGTTTACATAAGGAGGGAGAATGCCGGCAGCTGGAATTCTGGTATAGAAAAGGAGCAAATATTAGAGACCTATTCTGCGCAACTCCAAAAGTCCTGAAACTCCACGGAACATCTTAAAAGAAATAAAGAAAAATCCTCGCCAAAGATGAAGGCCAGGGGGCCCACACCCTGCTCACGAGGGTGGGGGCGCCCCCCCCCCTAGGGCGCGGCCCCCTACCTCGTGGGCCCCCTGGTGGCTCTCCGACGCCCATCTTCTCCTATATGAAGTCTTTCGATGAGAAAAAATAAAAAGGAACTTTTCGGGACGAGACTCCGCCGCCACGAGGCGGAACCTTGGCGGATCCGATCTAGAGCTCCGGCAGAGCTGTTCTGCAGGGGATACTTCCCTCCGAGAGGGGGAAATCATCATCATCGTCATCACCAACGCTCCTCTCATCGGGAGAGGGCAATCTCCATCAACATCTTCACCAGCACCATCTCATCTCCAAACCCTAGTTCATCTCTTGTATCCAATTCTTGTCTCAAAGTCCGGGATTGGTGCTAGTAGGTTGCTAGTAGTGTTGATTACTCCTTGCAGTTGATGCTAGTTGGTTTAATTGGTGGAAGATCATATGTTCAGATCCTATATGCATATTATTACCCCTCTGATTATGAACATGAATATGCTTTGTGAGTAATTACGTTCGTTCCTAAGGACAAGGGAGAAGTCTTGCTATGAGTAGTCATGTGAATTTGGTATTCGTTTGATATTTTGATAAGATGTATGTTGTCTAGCCTCTAGTGGTGTTATGTGAACATCGACTACATAACACTTCACCATTATTTGGGCCTAGAGGAAGCCATTGGGAAGTAATAAGTAGATGATGGGTTGCTAGGGTGACAGAAGCTTAAACCCTAGTTTATGTGTTGCTTCGTAAGGGGCTGATTTGGATCCGTTTCATGCTATGGTTAGGTTTACCTTAATACTTTTGTTGTAGTTGCGCATGCTTGCAATAGAGGTTAATCATAAGTGGGATACTTGTTCAAGTAAGAACAGCACCCAAGCACCGGTCCACCCACATATCAAATTATCAAACTATCGAACGCGAATCATATGAACATGATGAAAACTAGCTTGACGATATTCGCATGTGTCCTCGGGAGCGCTTTTCCTATTATAAGAGTTTGTTCTGGCTTGTCCTTTGCTACAAAAGGATTGGGCCACCTTGCTGCACTTTATTTACTTTTGTTACTTGTTGCTCGTTACAATTTATCCCATCACAAAACTATCTGTTACCACTTATTTCAGTACTTGCAGAGAATACCTTGCTGAAAACCGCTTATCATTTCCTTTTGCTCCTCATTGGGTTCGACACTCTTACTTATCGAAAGGACTACGATAGATCCCCTATACTTGTGGGTCATCAAGACTCTTTTCTGCCGCCGTTGCCGGGGAGTGTAGCGCCTTTGGTAGGTGGAATTTGGTAAGGAAAAATTTATATAGTGTGCTGAAATTTACTATCACTTGTTACTATGGAAAGATTCTCTGAGGGGCTTGTTCGGGGTATCTTCATCCCGTCCAGTAGAGCAAAGATGTAACGCCCTCGATGCGGCTATATCTCCCACGTGTCGAAGCACGACTTAGAGGCATAACCGCATTGAAAGCAATGTCACAAGTGAGGTAATATTCACACAACCCATGTAATACATAAGGGAAAAGAGATACATAGTTGGCTTACAATCGCCACTTCACACAATACATGAATAAAGCATTACATCATCCAGATACAAACAAGGTCCGACTACGGAACCAAAATAAAAGAAGAACCCCAAATGCGACATGGTCCCCGATCGACCCCAACTGGGCTCCAATACTGATCAACTAGAATGAAACAACACAAAGGACAAGATCTTCATCAAGCTCCTCCTTGAGCTTGGTTGCGTCGACTGCACGGACTCATCGGCACCTGCAAGCTGGTTTTGGAAGTATCTGTGAGCCACGGGGACTCAGCAATCGCGCACCCTCGCGATCAAGACTATTTAAGCTTATGGGTAAGGTAAAGGTATGAGATGGAGCTGCAGCAAGCGACTAGCATATATGGTGGCTAACATATGCAAAAGAGAGCGAGCAGAGAAGGCAAAGCACGCTCGAGAAACTATGATCAAGAAATGATCCTAGAACAACCTACGTCAAGCATAACTCCAACACCGTGTTCACTTCCCGGACTCCGCCGAGAAGAGACCATCACGGTTACACATGCGGTTGATGCATTTTAATTAAGGTCAACTTCAGGTTTTCTACAACTGGACGTTAACAAATTCCCATCTGCCCATAACCGCGGGTACGGCTTTCGAAAGTTCAAATCCCTGCAGGGGTGTCCCAACTTAGCCCATCACAAGCTCTCACGGTCAACGAAGGATATTCCTTCTAGCGGGAAGACCCGATCAGGCTCAGAATCCCGGTTACAAGACATTTCGATAATGGTAAAACAAGACCAGCAAAGCCACCCAGATGTGCCGACAAATCCCGATAGGAGCTGCACATATCTCGTTCTCAGGGCACACCGGATGAGCCAGACATCGGGTGGGCCAGCCCAGAGTTGCCCCTGGTAGCTCCGGACATCGCTTAGTTTGGACCAACTCTCAGAGGAGCACTGGCCCGGGGGTTTAAAATAATGATGACCCTTGGGCGCCCGACCCCCAAGGGAAAAGAAAAGGGTAGGTGGCGAATGGTAAAACCAATGTTGGGCATTGCTGGAAGAGTTCTACTCAAGGCGAACTGTCAAGGGGTTCCCATTATTACCCAACCGCGTAAGGAACGAAAAATCCGGGAACATAACACCGATATGATGGAAACTAGGGCGGCAAGAGTGGAACAGAACACCAGGCATAAGGCCAAGCCTTCCACCCTTTACCAAGTATATAGATGCATTAATTAAATAAGAGATATTGTGATATCCCAACAAGTAACCATGTTCCAACAAGGAACGATCTCCATGTTCCAATAAGGAACAAACTTCAATCTTCACCTGCAACTAACAACGCTATAAGAGGGGCTGAGCAAAGCGGTAACATAGCCAATCAACGGTTTGCTAGGACATGGTGGGTTAGAGGTTTGACATGGTAATTTGGGAGGCATGATAAGAAAGTGGTAGGCATTGTAGCATAGGCATAGCAAAAGAGCGAGCATCTAGCAAAGCAAAGATAGTAGTGATTTCGAGGGTATGATCATCTTGCCTGAAATCCCGCAAGGAAGAAGAACGAGTCCATGAAGAAGACAAAAGGACGTAGACGAACGGGTCCTCACAAACACGACGTTACCGGAACCAACCCGAAGAAGCAAACACCATAAAGAAGCACACAACATAGTAAACACCAACACATGAACATGATATGATATGCGGTATGCGGTATGCGATGCATATGCAAGATTTGACAAGAGATGAATGAACCTGGCCTCAACATGGAAATCCAAGTGTGCCACTGGAAAGGTGAGATGAAATCGCTTGAAAACGATATAAAGAACACCGGAATCGGAGTCACGATTTGGAAATGGCAAGCCATTCAAATATGGCATCGGTCTGCGATATACAACAAGTAGCCATCTAAATGCAACAAGATGGACATGCTACAGCACTCAATCATGGCAACAAAATACATGGCAGGGATCCATTCATGATGCTTAACAAAAGAAGAACACTGAGCTACGGCCAATTCACCCATTAACAGGTTCAAACAAGCATGGAAAAAATGCATTTGGTAAACAGATTTCAGACTTGGTGAAATTAACACTTGTCTGGAATTTCAGATCAGGTAGCACACTTTGGAGCATGAAAACTATATGCTAAAGGAATTTAACATGGCAAAGCAAGGCATGGCATGGAGCTACTCAAAGAGCTTAACAAAAGTCCCTTAGTGACCTTGAGCTAAAAGGGATCAGAAAAATACATTTGCAAGCATGTGAACATGGCAAAAACATAATCAGATCACAGACTTAGTGAAAAACTGGAGCATGCAAAATCAGATAGCGAGTAGGCATGTTTACGAGCTCAATGCACTCACTACAGAGCAAGGCATGACACGCTAAGCATGCACCCATCAATAATACACATTATACAAGCTAGACATGGCAAGAACAATAACATAGCATGCACGGTTCAACTACGACATCCTCGGCAAAATCGCTAACAAGTAGACAATCTGCCCAAATTCACAAAATAGCAAAAGTAGAGCTCGATTGACTCAAGCTAGGGTGCTCCATAATTTCAAACAAAGACATGGGTGGATAGAGCACTACAAGATTAACAAAACATCCTTACTGATCATTCTCAAAAGAGGCACGGATCACTAGGAAACAACATGAACATATGGCATATTGAGATAAACAGGTCAAGGACTTAGTGGAAATGCTAAGTCCCTGAAATCAGCATTAACGAATGCACTACTTTGCAAGCTTGTACTATTCACCACACACATCACAAAAATACATGGGTTGCACCTCTGGAAAGATGGCAAAGCATATAACAAAACATATGTAGAGCTCATGAGCATATCATGCACACAATAATCATGGCAAAAATGACAAATATCTAATTGGAGCAGCAGATCTAACAGTTAACTCAAATAGCACTCTTCCAACAGCATTTCAGGCATCAAGATGAGCTCAAATGAAAATGATGCAATGAGATTAGATGATGTGCTCTCTGAGACGAACATTTTGATATGCTACACGGCCAAAACGGATCTACGGATGATGAGTTATGACCTGATGAACATGGGCATTTGAAACATGGAAATCTCGGGGACTTAGTGGAATTTTACCTCCGCGAAAAGTCAACGCGGGATGAGGATATCCGGGACGTGGGGAAGGAGCCGTTTGGTTGGAGGGATGGGTGGATCTGATCCACCCACACCAGATCTGGCCGGAGTTGACTCCGGTGAGGGCGAGGATGAACTCCGGCGAGGAACGCAGAAGCCGAGGCGGCGGCGCACGGCATCCGAGGCAGCGGCGCGCGGCGAGCGAGGCGACGGGGCGCGATGAGCGAGGCCGCTAGCAAGACGACGGGCAG
>NC_057812.1:89908656-89937586 GCF_018294505.1 Triticum aestivum | reverse complement strand
CGGTGGCCGGCGCGCGGCGATGCACGGGCGGCGCGGCGAGCGAGAAGGGCGGCGGTGCGGCTTGGGCCCGGAGGGCCAGATCCGGGTCCGCGGGCCTGGCGCGGTGGGAGGGGAGCCGGCGGGCCAGGTGGCGCACCGTGAGTGGCTTGGGGCAGCGGCGCAGGTGACGTGGCGAGCGTTGATTGGTTGGAGCGACGTGGCAGCGGGCGGCGGACATGTCCGGCTCGGCGCGGACGTGTCCGGCGGCGCGAGGATGAAGAAGACTAGGGTTTCGTCCGCGAATTTTGGGAGGGGAGCACATATTTATAGGTAGAGGGAGCTAGGAGAGTCCAAATGAGGTGCGGTTTTTGGCCACGTGATCGTGATCGAACAACCGAGATGATGGAGGAGGTTTAGGTGGGTTTTGGTCCAAATTGGAAGGGTGTTGGGCTGCAACACACACGAGGCCTTTACGGTCCCTCGATTTACCGTTGGAGTATCAAACGAAGTCCAAATGGTACGAAACTTGACAGGCGGTCTGCCGGTAGTAAACCAAGGCCGCTTGGCAAGTCTCGGTCCAATCCGGAAATGTTTAACCCCCACACAGGAAAGAAAGGTAGAAAGGGACACCGGAGGATATAGGAGCGCCGTAATGCAAAACGGACAACGGGAAAAGGCTCGGATGCATGAGACGAACATGTATGCAAATGGAATGCACATGATGACATGATATGAGATGCATGACACGCAAGCAATGACAACGCAACAACAGAGAATAACTATACAACACCTGGCACATCGGTCTCGGGGCATCACAAAAGAGTTGCTCCTCAACCTACTGAACCTATTGAAAATGAAACTCCTTATGAGTATCCTTCACGTATGATAGAAAAACTGCTAGCTAATCCTTTTACAGGAGATGGAATAAAGCATCCTGATGAGCACTTAATATATGTGGATGAAGTTTGTGGATTATTTAAGCTTGCAGGTATACCCAATGATGTTGCTAATAAGAAGGTCTTCCCTTTATCTTTGAAGGGAGACGCATTGATATGGTATAGGCTATGTGATGATATGAGATCATGGGAATATAAAAGATTGAAGCTGGAATTTCATCAAAAGTATTACCCTATGCATCTTGTTCATCATGATTGCAATTATATATATAATTTCTGGCCTCGCGAAGGAGAAAGCATCGCTCAAGCTTGAGGGAGGCTTAAATCAATGTTATATTCATGCCCCAATCCTGAGCTCTCAAGAGAAATAATTATGCAAAGTTTTTATGCTTGGCTTTCTGATAACAATCGCACCATGCTCGATACTTCTTGTGTTGGCTCTTTTATGATGAAGACTACTGAATTCAGATGGAATTTATTGGATAGAATTAAACGCAACTCTGAAGATTGGGACCTCGACGAAGGTAAGGAGTCAGGTATAACACCTAAGTTTGATTGTGTTAAATCTTTTATGGACACCGATATTTTCCGTAAGTTTAGCACTAAATATGGACTTGACTCTGAGATAGTAGCTTCTTTCTATGAATCTTTTGCTACTTATGTTGATCTCCCTAAGGAGAAGTGGTTTAAATATCATCCTCCCATAGAAGTAAAAGTAGTTGCACATATTAAAGTTGAAGAAAAGATTGTCACTTATAATGATCCTATTGTTCCTACTTCCTATATTGAGAAACTATCTTTCCCTGTTAGAATAAAGGGTCATGCTAAAGCTTCAACTGTTGTTTGTAAAAGCAATATTAGAACTTATACACCTCCTGAGCAAGTTAAAGTAGAACCTAATATTGCTATTGTTAAAGATCTCTTGTCTGATAATATTGATGGGCATGTTATTAAGTTCGAAGGTGAAACTGATAGAATTGCTAAACCTTGTGCTAAAGATAAACATAGACATGTGGTCGGTGTGCCTGTTATTTCTATTAAAAAACAAGATCATTGTTATCATGGCTTATGTGATATGGGTGCAAGTGCTAGTGTTATACCGCATACTTTATATGAAGAAATTAAGAATGAAATTGCACCTACTGAGTTAGAAGATATTGATGTCACAATTCAACTTGCCAATAGAGATACTATTTCACCAATTGGAATTGTTAGAGATGTTGAAGTCTTGTGTGGGAAAACTAAGTATCTTGCTGATTTTCTTGTTCTTACTTCTCCGCAAGATAGCTTTTGTCCCATTATATTTGGTAGACCCTTCTTAAATACTGTCAATGTTAACATAGATTGCACTAAGAATGTTGTTACTATTGGCTTGGATGATATGGTTCATGAGTTTAATTTCTCTAAATTTAGTAAACAACATCGTGAGGAAGAATTACCTAATAAGGATGAAATTATTGGTCTTGCTTCTATTGCCGTACCTCCTAGTGATCCTTTATAACACTATTTGCTAGACCATGAAAATGATATGTTCATGAATGAAAGAAGGGAAATAGATGAAGTATTCTTTAAATAGGAACCTATTCTGCATCACAACTTGCCTGTTGAAATCTTAGGGGATCCTCCTCCACCCAAGGGTGATCCCGTGTTTGAGCTTAAACCTTTGCCTGATAATCTTAAATATGCTTATCTTGATGAAAAGAAGATATATCCTGTTATTATTAGTGCTAACCTTTCAGAGCATGAAGAAGAAAGATTATTGAAAACTCTTAAGAAGCATTGTGCTGCTATTGGATATACTCTTGATGATCTTAAGGGCATTAGTCCCACTCTATTTCAACATAAAATAAATTTGGAAGCAGATGCCAACACTACGGGAAACAGCTAGTTTGCCGTGAGGAGGCGTCTTTGCCGTCAGCTTTTCGTCGGGCAGACGGCAAAGAGATGGTTTGCCATCATCAACAGATGGCAAAGAAAAACTAACGTCAAAATATACTTTGTCGTCTGCGAAAAAAACACAGACGGCAAAAAGGTCACTTTGCCGTCTGCAAGGACAAATACAGACGGCAAAGCATCTTTGCCGTCTGTGTTTCTAATTACAGACGGCAAAGACATTTCTTTGCTGTGTGTAATTGGAAACGCAGACGGCAAAATACTTTGCCGTCTGTAATAGTTAACGCATACGGCAAAGGAAAGAAACACATCTCGCGGATCCATCTCCTGGATCGATGAGGTGGCATCATCCGGTCCACACCCTACTTGATCTATCTCCCACACCCCCCACGTCCTCTCGCTCCTCACGCACGTTCTCTGCAACCGGCCCCAACCACCATGCACGCGCTATCGCTAGGATAGAAAGCACTTTCGATCCCCGCCTGTGCTTCCCCTGCCACTGCACCACCACTTCACCAGAAGCAGCAGCGTCGCCAGACCCCGCCCGCCGCCGGCCTCCGTGTGGCTCCGCCGGCCTCTGCTGGCCTCCGACTGGCCGCCGGCCTCCGCGTGGCTCTGTCGGCCTCTATTGGCCTCCGCCTGGCCGCCCGTCTCCGCAGGACTCCGCCCGTCTCCTCCGGCCTCCGCCCGGCCGCCCGCCTCCACGCACCTCCGTCGGCGTCCGCCCGGCCGCCCGCCTCCATGCGCCTCCGCCGGCCTCTGCCCTGCTCCGCACGCCGCTGACATCAACCCCTTGCAGCCATCCGAGCTGGAGGCGCCGCCCGCTGGAGCCCGCGTCCACGCGCCCCCACTCTCCTCCCGCCTCCACCCGCGCCATCCGACCGCTGGAGCCCGCCTCGTTTAGCCCATCGGCCGTCGCAGGGAGCAGCGCCGGACGCCGAGGGTTGCTACCGCTCGTCCACATGGGGGGATGACGCCGAGCGGTTGCCGACGGAGGGAGCTAGCGATGTTGCTTTTTTAGATAAGCCAGCGATGTTGCTGAGCTCAATGGTCAATGGAATTGTTTTTTTTTGCGGATGCAATGCAATTGTTTTTCATCGTAAAAAAATTATGTCTTGAGAACCGATTGTGGTAGATTTGTTGTGTAAAACGACCTATAAAGAATGCTAGGGAAAATGTTTTGATGTTTAGTGGTCCTGTGAATTTTTTATATTAAAAAAAATTGCCGTCTGGAAAGTAGATTAGCTGATGGCAAAGATTGTGTTTCGGCTGATGGCAAAGATGTTTCTTTGTTGTCTGGTACTGGGATTGGGTGACGGCAAAGTCTTTGCCGTCTTCCAGATGAAAAGCTGACAGCAAAGAAATACTTTGCCGACTTATCTTTGCCGTCTGAGTTTGTAGTCTACTTCCTGACGGCAAAATCTTTGCCGTCTGGATTTAGGTCTTTGCCGTCTGTAATTCACAGACGGCAAATTATCTGTTTCCTGCAGTGCAAACCAGTTCGTGATCCTCAACGACATCTGAATCCTAAAATGAAAGAAGTGGTAAGAAAATAAATACTAAAGCTTCTGGAGGCAGGTATAATCTATCCCGTTGCTGATAGTGGGTGGGTAAGTCCTGTCCATTGTGTCCCTAAGAAGGGAGGTATTACTGTTGTCCCTAATGATAAAGATGAATTGATTCCACAAAGAATTATCACAGGTTATAGGATGGTAATTGATTTCCGCAAATTAAATAAGGCTACTAAAAAAGATCATTACCCCTTACCTTTTATTGATCAAATGCTAGAAAGATTATGCAAACATACACACTATTGCTTTCTAGATGGTTATTCTGGTTTCTCTCAAATACCTGTGTCGTCTAGAGATCAATCAAAGACTACTTTTACATGCCCTTTTGGTACTTTTGCTTATAGACGTATGCCTTTTGGTTTATGTAATGCACCTGCTACCTTTCAAAGATGCATGATGGCTATATTCTCTGACTTTTGTGAAAAGATTTGTGAGGTTTTCATGGATGACTTTTCTGTCTATGGTTCCTCTTTTGATGATTGCTTGAGCAATCTTGATCGAGTTTTGCAGAGATGTGAAGAAACTAATCTTGTCTTGAATTGGGAAAAGTGCCACTTTATGGTTAATGAAGGTATTGTCTTGGGGCACAAAGTTTCTGAAAGAGGTATTGAAGTTGATAAAGCCAAGGTTGATCCTATTGAAAAGATGCCATGTCCCAAGGACATCAAAGGTATAAGAAGTTTCCTTGGTCACGCTGGATTTTATAGGAGGTTCATTAAGGACTTGTCAGAAATTTCTCGGCCTCTGACTAATTTATTGCAAAAAGATATACCATTTGTCTTTGATGATGATTGTGTAGAAGCATTTGAAATACTTAAGAAAGCATTAGTCACTGCACCTGTTGTTCAGCCACCTGATTGGAACCTGCCCTTTGAAATTATGTGTGATGCTAGTGATTATGCTGTAGGTGTTGTTCTAGGGCAAAGAGTTGATAAGAAACTAAATGTTATTCATTATGCTAGTAAGGCTCTAGACAATGCTCAAAGAAATTATGCTACTACTGAAAAAGAGCTTTTAGCAGTTGTATTTGCTTGTGATAAGTTCAGATCTTATATTGTTGATTCTAAAGTAACTATTCAAACTAATCATGCTGCTATTAAATATCTTATGGAAAAGAAAGATGCTAAACCTAGACTTATTAGATGGGTTCTCTTGCTACAAGAATTTGATTTGCATATTGTTGATAGAAAGGGAGCTGAGAACCCTGTTGCAGACAACTTGTCCAGGTTAGAAAATATTCTTGATGACCCACTACCTATTAATGATAGTTTTCCTGATGAACAATTAAATGTTATAAGTACTTCTTGTAGTACTCCATGGTTTGCTGATTATGCTAATTATATTGTTGCTAAGTTTATACCACCTAGCTTCACATACCAACAAAAGAAAAAGTTCTTCTATGATTTGAGACATTACTTTTGGGATGACCCACATCTTTATAAGGAAGGAGTAGATGGTGTTATTAGACGTTGTGTACCTGAGCATGAACAGGAACAGATCCTACGCAAGTGTCATTCCGAGTCTTATGGAAGACACCACGCTTGAGATAGAACTGCACATAAGGTATTGCAATCTGGTTTTTATTGGCCTACTCTCTTCAAGGATGCCCGTAAGTTTGTCTTGTCTTGTGATGAATGTCAAAGAATTGGTAATACTAGTAGACGTAAAGAAATGCCTATGAATTATTCTCTTGTTATTGAACTGTTTGATGTTTGGGGCTTTGATTATATGGGACCTTTTCCTGCCTCTAATGGATGCACACATATTTTAGTTGCTGTTGATTACGTTACTAAGTGGGTAGAAGCTATTCCAACCAGTAGTGCTGATCATAACACTTCTATTAAAATGCTTAAGGAAGTTATTTTCCCGAGGTTTGGAGTCCCTAGATATTTAATGACTGGCGGTGGTTCACACTTTATTCATGGTGCTTTCCGTAAAATGCTTGCTAAATATGATGTTAATCATAGAATTGCATCTCCTTATCACCCACAGTCTAGTGGTCAAGTAGAGTTGAGTAATAGACAGGTCAAATTAATTTTGCAAAAGACTGTTAATAGGTCTAGAAAGAATTGGTCCAAGAAACTTGATGATGCATTATGGGCTTATAGAACTGCATATAAAAATCCTATGGGTATGTCTCCGTATAAAATGGTTTATGGAAAAGCATGTCACTTACCTCTCAAACTAGAACATAAGGCATATTGGGCTATTAAGGAGCTCAACTATGATTTTAAACTTGCCGGTGAGAAGAGGTTATTTGATATTAGCTCACTTGATGAATGGAGAAACCCAAGCTTATGAAAATGCCAAGTTGTTTAAAGAAAAAGTTAAAAGATGGCATGACAAAAGGATACAAAAGCATGAGTTTAATGTAGGTGATTATGTATTGCTATACAACTCTCGTTTAAGATTTTTTGCAGGAAAACTTCTCTCTAAATGGGAAGGGCCCTATGTTATTGAAGAGATCTATCGTTCCAGTGCCATAAAAATCAACAACTTCGAGGGCACAAATCTGAAGGTGGTAGTCAAAGAATCAAACATTATATCTCAGGTAATCCAATAAATGTTGAAACCAATATTATTGAAACCGTAACCCCGGAGGAATACATAAGGGACACTTTCCGGAATGTTTCAGACTCCGAAAAGGAATAGGTATGTGGTACGGTAAGTAAACCGACTCCAAAACAATTTTTAAGGCAATATTTCTCCGTTTTGGAATATTTAGAAAAATAGAAAAATAAGTAGCAGTCCGGGAAGGACACGAGGGCCCCACGAGGGTGGTGGCGCGCCCCCCAACCTCGTGAGCACCTCGTGTGCCTTCCGGACTTCGTTTTCTTGCACGATACGTATTTTGGTCGGTAAAAATTCATTATATATTCTCCTGAAGGTTTTGACTCCCGTATCATGCAAATTTCCTCTATTTTTGTTTTCGAGCTGTTGCTGCTACAGATTAGAGCAAGATGTCTTCTCAAGAGTCAATCGGGGAGAGCCGGGTATCCAATCCGGCACCGGAACCAAGGGCAAACAGCGACGCTGACCACTTTGGGCCAGCAACGGAGGAGGAGATGGAGGCTGACTTGATGAGAGTAGATGCTATGGAGGATCAGAAAGTCACCTCTCGCCTCCGAGCTGGGTTCACGATGGGGGGACTACACATCTCAGCTATTCCAAACTCGGTTATCCCTTCTAATGTTAGATTTCTTACTTATGAAAATATGAAGAGGAGTGTCACTTGTTCTCCCGCAGCTATGCAACACCCTTGGGTGCAAGGAGCTTTAGCTGTCACAGGAAAGCTTCGTAAGGAAATAATGGACCTCAAGCAGCAAGTCAATAAGCTCGAGGAGGAGAACCATATCCTGAGAGGAATAATCGCCAAGAATATTACACCAACAACAAAGAAGGAGATATAATCACATGGGTATGGGCACTCCCCTTGGCAACTGCCAAGCTTGGGGGGGGGGGGTGCCCCAGTATCGTATCACAATCACAACTCCTATCTTTACCGTTTTTCTTAGTTCGATCCTATTAGTAGTATCTTGATCTAGTAGAATAATGTTTATGGCATGATCTAGTTTTGAGTTTTGCTTTATGTAATCGAGTCAGTGAGCTATATATAATAAAGATTAGTGTTGAGTCAAGGGCTTGATTATTTCGCCATGATCTTGGGTGAAAAAAGAAAGAGAAAAAGAATAAAAAAGAAACAAAGAGTTCATATTGATCTTATTGAGAGTAATGACTTCACATAGAAAGAGTATGATGATTAAAAGTTGTTGGGAGTTGGCAGACATAGCTTTGGTCATTGTTGCAATTAATAGGAAGTAATAAGGAAAGAGTGGTTTTCACGTATAGATATATTATCATTGACATCTTTTATGATTGGGAGCACTCATTAAAATATGACATGCTAAAGAGTTGATGTTGGACAAGGAAGTCAACGAAATGAGTTATGTCTTTCTTATATCTGAGATAAAGTATGTTGTCATGGATCCTCTAACTTGTTGAGCTTGCCTTTCCCCCTCATGCTAGCCAAATTCTCAGCACTAAGTAGAAATACTACTTGTGCTTCCAAAATCCCTAAACCAGTTTTGCCATGAGAGTCCACCATATCTACCTATGGATTGAGTAAGATCCTTCAAGTAAGTTGTCATCGGTGCAAAGCAATAAAAATTGCTCTAAATATGTATGATTGATTGGTGTGGGAGAAATAAGCTTTATACGATCTTGTGATGTGGAAGTAATAAAAGCAACGGACTGCATAATAAAGGTTCATATCACAAGGGAAATATAAAGTGACGTTCTTTCGCATTGAGATTTTATATATCCAACCATAAAAGCGCATGGCAACCTCTACTTCCCTCTGCGAAGGGCCTGTCCTTTATTATTATCTTCTACCCTATGCAAGAGTCATGGTGATCTTCACCTTTTCTTTTTCATTTTATCCTTTGGCAAGCTCAGCATGTTGGAAAGAGCATGATATATATATATATATATAATTGGATGTAGGGGAGCATGAACCATTATTGTTGACATTACCCTTGAGGTAAAAGGTTGTGGGGCAAAACTATAAGCCCCTATCTTTCTCTGTGTCCGATTAAAACTCCGTAACCACAAGTATCGCGTGAGTGTTAGCAATTATGGAGGACTAAATGATAGTTGAGTATGTTGACTTGCTTTTTAGCTCTGACATAGACTCTTCCCGATGTTATGATAAATTGCAATTGCTTCAATGACTGAGATTATAGTTTGTCGGAGCCCAATAACGTTTATGATTTATACTTTTGCATTGTGAATAGATCATCACTTGAACATAAGTAATCATATGACAAAATCTATATATGTTGCTGTTATGAGAATAATCATCATGCCTTCATGTCCATATTTTATTTTTATCGACGCCTCTACCTCTAAACATGAGGACATATTTATTGTTATCGGCTTTTCGCTTGAGAACAAGCGAGGTCTAAGCTTGGGGGAGTTGATACATCCATTTTGCATCATGCTTTTATATCGATATTTATCGCATTATGGACTGTTATTTCACTTTATGTCACAATACTTATGGCTATTCTCTCTTATTTTACAAGGTTTACATAAGGAGGGAGAATGCCGGCAGCTGGAATTCTGGTCTGAAAAAGGAGCAAATATTAGAGACCTATTCTGCACAACTCCAAAAGTCCTGAAGCTCCACGGAACATCTTAAAAGAAATAAAGAAAAATCCTCGCCAAAGATGAAGGCCAGGGGGCCCACACCCTGCTCACGAGGGTGGGCCCCCCCTAGGGCGCGCCCCTACCTCGTGGGCCCCCTGGTGGCTCTCCGACGCCCATCTTCTCCTATATGAAGTCTTTCGATGAGAAAAAAATAAAAAGGAACTTTTCGGGACGAGACTCCGCCGCCACGAGGCGGAACCTTGGCGGATCCAATCTAGAGCTCCGGCAGAGCTGTTCTGTCGGGGATACTTCCCTCCGGGGGGGAATCATCACCATCGTCATCACCAACGCTCCTCTCATCGGGAGAGGGCAATCTCCATCAACATCTTCACCAGCAACATCTCATCTCCAAACCCTAGTTCATCTCTTGTATCCAAATCTTGTCTCAAAGTCCGGGATTGCTGCTAGTAGGTTGCTAGTAGTGTTGATTACTCCTTGCAGTTGATGCTAGTTGGTTTAATTGATGGAAGATCATATGTTCAGATCCTATATGCATATTATTACCCCTCTGATTATGAACATGAATATGCTTTGTGAGTAATTACGTTCGTTCCTGAGGACAAGGGAGAAGTCTTGCTATGAGTAGTCATGTGAATTTGGTATTCGTTTGATATTTTGATAAGATGTATGTTGTCTAGCCTCTAGTGGTGTTATGTGAATGTCGACTACATAACACTTCACCGTTATTTGGGCCTAGAGGAAGGCATTGGGAAGTAATAAGTAGATGATGGGTTGCTAGAGTGACAGAAGCTTAAACCCTAGTTTATGCGTTGCTTCATAAGGGGCTGATTTGGATCCATATGTTTCATGATATGGTTAGGTTTACCTTAATACTTTTGTTGTAGTTGCAGATGCTTGCAATAGAGGTTAATCATAAGTGGGATGCTTGTTCAAGTAAGAACAGCACCCAAGCACCGGTCCACCCACATATCAAATTATCAAAGTAACGAACGCGAATCATATGAACGTGATGAAAACTAGCTTGACGATATTCCCATGTGTCCTCGGGAGTGCTTTTTCTATTATAAGAGTTTGTTCCGGCTTGTCCTTTGCTACAAAAGGATTGGGCCACCTTGCTGCACTTTATTTACTTTTGTTACTTGTTGCTCGTTACAATTTATCCCATCACAAAACTATCTGTTACCACTTATTTCAGTACTTGCAAAGAATACCTTGCTGAAAACCGCTTATCATTTCCTTCTGCTCCTCGTTGGGTTTGACACTCTTACTTATCGAAAGGACTACGATAGATCCCCTATACTTGTGGATCATCAGTGGCTAACTAATATTCTGAGAAGCAGGTAACTAAACTTATGCTAGTTCTTTGTACAGGCACACTGCAACTTCTTTTTCGCTTACAAGGTTGTACGAAGGAGTCCATGGCATCAATTGCTTGGATACGCAGTCCCAATACTTCTTTCTTCCCACACTGCATGGGTAAGTCGAATGGTTAATCTGGTAAGATGGTGCGTCCTTGATATGTTATATGAGGATGTGTAGTCAGACTAGTTGTAGCCAAACACATCACACTGGCTTTTACTGTATATTTCATGCGATTACTTTTGGCATATCGAGATCTAAGCAATCTACAATAGGATGAAAAGACTGGCATCCTTCACATTATTGGCGAACTCAGTTCATAGAAACAAGCAATTCAACCATTCTGTGGGTAAATCAAAAGCGCCACTGGAATATTTTTCACTATCCAATCATACACGCAAAAAGGGCGACGCCACCATAGGGGCTGGTATGGGCGGCCGCCTTAGGTGGCTGGAAAGTGTGCACCTAGTTTGAGTCGTCCAGGTTGGCCCACGCTAGTTTTGTTCGTCCCAACGCATGAGCAGGCAATGTAAAAAATGAAGAAAAATGTTTCAATTTGGATGGGCCAATAACAAGGCAGGCCCTATAGCAGGCTCGCGGCCCAAACGAGCGCCTCCCATATCGACCGACGGTAGGAAAAATCCCAATTCATTCGCTCCAGCCTCCAGTCTGGTTCGCTCCTAACCTAGCCGCCGCTGGACAGACCGACATAGCACTTCCTCGCACCCTCATTGGAGGGCGGTTGCCGGGCTTCAAGCGAACGGAAGGACAAGAAGATGAAGATCCAACCCTGGGTGTAGCCTGCATGGGAGGCAGCGGTGGCAGCACGGGCATGGCATCGAGCTTGCGCAAACGGACAGTCGCAGCTTGCAAGAGTAGCATGCACAACGAGCAGGTACATCACATCCCTGATTATATCTAATTGAACTCTTCAATTTCTGGCCAATAGTTAAACCTGACGGTGTTGTAAAACTGCTTGTATGTAGGGAATCTATGAGAAAATGAAACCAATTTCTACTTATTTTATAACTCCCCCAATCAATATTGAACTGACTGAATCTGATGTATCTAATCAATTTTCTGGTGCAAACATACAAGCTCATGTTGTTCTTGAGCCTGAAGTGTCTAATGAACAGACTGCTAATGAAGGATTTGATGCAAACATTTTACATGCTCCTGGTGATGAACATATAGTGTCTAATGAGGGATCTAATGCAAGCATTTTTGCAAGCTCATTGAAGGATTTAGTGTCTAATGATGATCTACTATGTTGAGAGAGATAGAGATTTGCAGGCATTGATGACAAGCAAATTATAGTGCATTTTCATAGCTTCAGGAAACGTCGAGGCCATCTACCAGAAAGTCCCCGTATCATGACAACATAGCATAAATACTTTTCTAATCTGTTGTTTGAAACTATTGGCATACTTGTGCAAGATAGATATATTGATATGCAGTTTGCGCACTGGTTATACGTGCAATTACACTTCGATATTTTCAGCCAGAGAATGAATAATTCAAGCAGGTACAGACCATGTTTGTAGTCCTTGTACACCATGTTGCATTTTGTGTTTTTTGGTGCTTGCATCATTTAGTGTTTATAATCTGAACTACTTTGGATCATTAGCTGGTTTTCAAAGTGCATGTAGCTTCACATTTCTCAAGTTATGTTGATTTCCGGAGTGCAAGTGCCTTCGTATTTTTTAAGTTAAATGTTCGCCCCTAGTAACTTGAATTCGTGGATCAGCCACTGCACACAAATCATACACGAATGCCAGTATGAATTAAATTAAATGCAGGGACTTACGCTAGCTCGTTGTACAGGCCCACTGCAGCTCTGCTTGCGCTTGGGATGTTCCATGTACAAGTCCATGTTACCACTTTCTTGGATGTGCAGGCCTTGTGCTCCTTGCATCCCCCTCTTCATTTTTGACACGGCGAATGGTTGATCAAATAAGAGGAATCGACCTTGATGTTGTACCGGAGGACAGATACTTACAAGGTTATACGGGTGTGCAGGATGTGTACCAGATCCCGTAGCACCGTCATGCTTCGCTAAAATATGGATTTGCTTGTTTCAGATGATATCTCCAGAAGAAATAAGAGTTAAGGTCAGAGTTGCATAGGCGGGTAAGCTAAGAGAGCAGTGAAAGGATATCCAAACATCGTTGGAACATTGCACAAGGGAGTGATGTGTGGATACCTAGTTCAGGCCGGTGTTTGGGCATGCTCGCCTAGCTAGAGTGTGGGTCACTTCAGAGCTGTTGAGGGTGATGCGCTGGCGTTGGCTGGCTGCGCACGGATGCAGATCTTCAGTGGTAGTGGAGCGCTATGATGCGGTGGACGAGACCGTTGGTGAAGCCCCAACGGCCTCGGGGGGCGGAGGTGCAACGATGTGCTCGGTGAAGTAGCCCCGGTGAGTGCTACCTCTTGAGCTTGCGTTGGATTTCCCCGAAGAGGAAGGGATGATGCAGCAGAGTAGCGTAAGTATTTCCCTCAGTTTTTGAGAACCAAGGTATCAATCAGTATGAGGCCATGCTGAAGTCCCTCGTACCTGCACAAAACGATAGCTACTCGCAACCAACGCGATTAGGGGTTGTCAATCCCTTCACGGTCACTTACGAGAGTGAGATCTGATAGATATAATATTTTTGGTATTTTTGGTATAGAGATGCAAAGTGAAAAGTAAAAGCCAAAGTAGAAAGCAAAGCAAGATTAAAGTGATGGAGATTGATATGATGAGAATAGACCCGGGGGCCATAGGTTTCACTAGTGGCTTCTCTCAAGAGCATAAGTATTCTACAGTGGGTGAACAAATTACTGTTGGGCAATTGACAGAATTGAGCATAGTTATGAGAATATCTAGGCATGATCATGTATATAGGCATCACGTCCATGACAAGTAGACCGAAACGATTCTGCATCTACTACTATTACTCCACTCATCGACCGCTATCCAGCATGCATCTAGAGTATTAAGTTAAAAACAGAGTAACGCTTTAAGCAAGATGACATGATGTAGAGAGATAAATTCATGCAATATGAAATAAACCCCATCTTGTTATCCTCGATGGCAACGATGCAATACGTGCCTTGCTGCCCCTTCTGTCACTGGGAAAGGACACCGCAAGATCGAACCCAAAGCTAAGCACTTCTCCGATGGCAAGAACTACCAATCTAGTTGGCCAAACCAAACGGATAATTCGAAGAGACTTGCAAAGATAACCAATCATACATAAAAGAATTCAGAGAAGATTCAAATATTATTCATAGATAGACTTGATCATAAACCCACAATTCATCGGTCTCAACAAACACACCACAAAAAGAAGAAGATTACATCGAATAGATCTCCATGAGAGAGGGGGAGAACTTTGTATTGAGATAAGCCATCTAGCTAATAACTATGGACCCAAAGGTCTGAGGTAAACTACTCACACTTCATCGGAGAGGCTATGATGATGTAGAAGCCCTCCGTGATGACAGCCCTCTCCGGCGGAGCTCCGGAACAGGCCCCAAGATGGCATCTCGTGGATACAGAAAGTTGCGGCGGTGGAATTAGGTTTTTGGCTCCCTATCTGTTCGTTTGGGGGTACGTAGGTATAGAAGGAAGGAGTACATCGGTGGAGCACCGAGGGACCCACGAGGCAGGGTGGCGCGCCCTAGGGGGATGGGCGCACCCCCCCCCACCCTCGTGACTGCCTCTTTGACTCCTTGGAGTAGGGTCCAAGTCTCCTGGATCACGTTCGGTGAGAAAATCACGTTCCCGAAGGTTTTATTCCATTTGGACTCCGTTTGACATTCTGTTTGTCCGAAATACTGAAATAGGCAAAAAACAGCAATTCTGGGCTGGGCCTCCGGTTAATAGGTTTGTCCCAAAAATAATATAAAAGTGGAAAATAAAGCCCAATATAGTCCAAAACAGTAGATAATATAGCATGGAGCAATCAAAAATTATAGATACGTTGGAGATGTATCAGGCATCCCCAAGCTTAATCTTGCTCGTCCTCGAGTAGGTAAATGATAAAAAGAGAATTTTTGATGTGGAGTGCTACTTGGCATAATTTCAATGCAAATCTTATTAATTGTGATATGAATATTCAGATTCGAAAGATTCAAGACAAAAGTTTATATTGACATAAAAATAATAATACTACAAGCATACTAACAAAGCAATTATGTCTTCTCAAAATAACATGGCAAAAGAAAGTTATCCCCACAAAATCATATAGTCTGGCTATGCTCTATCTTCACCACACAAAGTATTTAAATCATGCACAACCCCGATGACAAGCCAAGCAATTGTTTCATACTCTAACTTTTTCAAAACCTTTTCAATCTTCACGCAATACATGAGCGTGAGCCATGGATATAGCACTATAGGTGGAATAGAATGGTGGTTGTGGAGAAGACAAAAATAGGGGAAGATAGTCTCACATCAACTAGGCGTATCAACGGGCTATGGAGATGCCCATCAATAGATATCAATGTGAGTGAGTAGGGATTGCCATGCAACGGATGCACTAGAGCTATAAGTATATGAAAGCTCATCAAAAGAAACTAAGTGGGTGTGCATCCAACTTGCTTGATCACGAAGACCTAGGGCATTTTGAGGAAGCCCGTCATTGGAATATACAAGTCAAGTTCTATAATGTAAAATTCCCACTAGTATATAAAAGTGACATAACAAGAGACTCTCTATCATGAAGATCATGGTGCTACTTTGAAGCACAAGTGTGGTAAAAGGATAGTAACATTGTTCCTTCTCTCTTTTTCTCTCATTTTTTTATTTGGGCCTTTTCTCTTTTTTTATGGCCTCTTTTTTTCTCTTTTTTTGGGGGGGCTTCTTTGGCCTCTTTTATTTTTCGTCCGACTTATGGGGGAATCATAGTCTCCATCATTCTTTCCTAACTTGGGACAATGCTCTAAAAATGATGATCATCACACTTTTATTTTTCTTACAACTCAACAATTACAACTCGATACTTAGAACAAAATATGACTCTATATGAATGCCTCCGGCGGTGTACCGGGATATGCAATATGACAATGATGGAGTGTGTCATAATAACGGAACGGTGGAAACTTGCATGGCAATATATCTCGAATGGCTATGGAAATGCCATAATAGGTAGGTATGGTGGCTGTTTTGAGGAAGGTATATGGTGGGTGTATGATACCGGCGAAAGGTGCGCGGTATTAGAGAGGCTAGCAAAGGTGGAAGGGTGAGAGTGTGTATAATCCATGGACTCAACATTAGTCATAAAGAACTCATATACTTATTGCAAAAATCTAGAAGTTATGAAAGCAAAGTATTACGCACATGCTCCTAGGGGGATAGATTGGTAGGAAAAGACCATCGCTCGTCCCCGACTGCCACTCATAAGGAAGACAATCAATAAATAAATCATGCTCCGACTTCATCACATAACGGTTCACCATACGTGCATGCTACGAGAATCACAAACTTTGACACAAGTATTCTTTAATTTCACAACTACTCAACTAGCATGACTCTAATATTATCACCTCCATATCTCAAAACAATTATCATGCTTCAATCTTTTCTTAGTATTCAACACACTCAAAAGAAAGTTTCACAAATCTTGAATACCAAGCATGTTATTATTAAGCAAATTACCATGCTATTAAGACTCTCAAAATAATTTAAGTGAAGCATGAGAGATCAATAGTTTCTTTAAAACAAATCCACCACCGTGCCCTAAAAGATCTAAGTGAAGCACATAGAGCAAAATTATAACGCTCAAAAGATATAAGTGAAGCACATAGAGCAAAACTACTTAGCTCAAAAGATATAAGTGAAGCATATAGAGTGTTCTATCAAATTCTAATTCATGTATGGCTCTCTCAAAAGGTGTGTACAGCAAGGATGATTGTGGCACACTAACACACAAAGACACAAATAATACAAGACGCTCCAAGCAAAACACATATCATGTTGGTGAATAAAAATATAGCTCCAAGTAAATTACCGATGGAAGTGGACGAAAGAGGGGATGCCTTCCAGGGCATCCCCAAGCTTCGACTTTTTGGTGTCCTTGGATTATCTTGGGGGTGCCAGGGGCATCCCCAAGCTTAGGCTCTTTCCACTCCTTGTTCCATAATCCATCACAAGAATTCACCCAAAACTTGAAAACTTCACAACACAAAACTTAAAGTAGAAAACTCGTGAGCTCCGTTAGCGAAAGAAAGCAAAAAAACCACTTCAAGGTACTGTAATGAACTCATTCTTTATTTATATTGGTGTTAAACCTACTATATTCCAACTTCTCTATGGATTATAGACTATTTTACTAGCCATAGATTCATCAAAATAAGCAAACAACACACGAAAAACAGAATTTGTCAAAACAGAACAGTCTATAGTAATCTGTAGCTAGCGCAATATCTGGAACCCCAAAAATTATAAAATAAATTTCTGGACGTGAGGAATTTATCTATTAATCATCTGCAAAAAGAATTAACTAAATATTGCTACGTCTTGAGCTTGCGTTGGTTTTCCCCGAAGAGGAAGGGATGATGCAGCAGAGTAGCATAAGTATTTCCCTTAGTTTTTGAGAACAAAGGTATCAATCTAGTAGGAGGCCACGCTCAAGTCCCTCGTACCTGCACAAAGCGATAGCTATACGCAACCAACGCGATTAGGGGTTTTCAATACCTTCACGGTCACTTACGAGAGTGAGATCTGATATATATAATATTTTTGGTATTTTTGGTATAAAGATGCAAAGTAAAAAGTAAAAGCAAAGTAAAAGAGCAAAGCAAGATTAAAGTGATGGAGGTTGATATGATGAGAATAGACCAAGGGGCAATAGGTTTCACTAGTGGCTTCTCTCAAGAGCATAAGTATTCTACGGTGGGTGAACAAATTACTGTTGAGCAATTGACAGAATTGAGCATAGTTATGAGAATATCTAGGCATGATCATGTATATAGGCATCACGTCTGTGACAAGTAGATCAAAACGATTCTGCATCTACTACTATTACTCCACTCATCGATCGCTATCCAGCATGCATCTAGAGTATTAAGTTAAAAACAGAGTAACGCCTTAAGCAAGATGACATGATGTAGAGAGATAAATTCATGCAATATGAAATAAACCCCATCTTGTTATCCTCGATGGCAACAATACAATATGTGCCTTGCTGCCCCTTCTGTCACTGGGTAAGGACACCACAAGATCGAACCCAAAGCTAAGCACTTCTCCCATGGCAAGAACTACCAATCTAGTTGGCCAAACCAAACGGATAATTCAAAGAGACTTGCAAAGATAACCAATCATACATAAAAGAATTCAGAGAAGATTCAAATATTATTCATAGATAGACTTGATCATAAACCCACAATTCATCGGTCTCAACAAACACACTGCAAAAAGAAGATTACATCGAATAGATCTCCACAAGAGAGGGGGGAACTTTGTATTGAGATTCAAAGAGAGAGAAGAAGCCATCCAGCTACTAACTATGGACCCGAAGGTCTGAGATAAACTACTCACACTTCATCGGAGAGGCTAGGATGATGTAGAAGCCCTCCATGATGACGGCCCTCTACCGGTGGAGCTCCGGAATAGGCCCCAAGATGGGATCTCGTGGATACAGAAAGTTGCGGCGGTGGAATTAGGTTTTTGGCTCCTGTTCTGATCGTTTGGGGGTACGTGTGTATATATAGGAGGAAGAAGTACGTCGGTGGAGCACCAAGGGGCCCACGAGGCAGGGGGCGCGCCCTAGGGGGTCGTGCCCCCCACCCTCGTGACCTCCTCTTTGACACCCTGGAGTAGGGTCCAAGTCTCCTGGATCACGTTCGGTGAGAAAATCACGTTCCCGAAGATTTTATTCCGTTTGGACTCCGTTTGATATTCTATTTATCCGAAACACTAAAATAGGCAAAAAAACAGCAATTCTGGGCTGGGCCTCCGGTTAAAAGGTTAGTCCCCAAAATAATATAAAAGTGGAAAATAAAGCCCAATATAGTCCAAAACAGTAGATAATATAGCACGGAGCAATTAAAATTTATAGATACGTTGGAGACGTATCAGGCATCCCCAAGCTTAATTCCTACTCGTCCTCGAGTAGGTAAATGATAAAAAGAGAATTTTTTATGCAGAGTGCTACTTGGCATAATTTCAATGCAAATCTTCTTAATTGTGGTATGAATATTTAGATTAGAAAGGTTCAAGACAAAAGTTTATATTGACACAAAAATAATAATACTTCAAGCATACTAACAAAGCAATTATGTCTTCTGAAAATAACATGGCCAAATAAAGTTATCCCTACAAAATCATATAGTCTGGCTATGCTCCATCTTCACCACACAAAGTATTTAAATCATGCACAACCCCAATGACAAGCTAAGAAATTGTTTCATACTCTAACTTTTTCAAAACCTTTTCAATCTTCACGCAATACATGAGCGTGAGCCATGCATATAGCACTATAGGTGGAATAGAATGGTGGTTGTGGAGAAGACAAAAAGGAGGGGAAGATAGTCTCACATCAACTAGGTGTATCAACGGGCTATGGAGATGTCCATTAATAGATATCAATGTGAGTGAGTAGGGATTGCCATGCAACGGATGCACTAGAGCTATAAATGTATGAAAGCTCAACAAAAGAAACTAAGTGGGTGTGCATCCAACTTGCTTGCTCACGAAGACCTAGGGCAATTTTGAGGAAGCCCATCATTAGAATATACAAGCCAAGTTCTATAATGAAAAATTCCCACTAGTATATGGAAGTGACAACACATGAGACTCTCTATATGAAGGACATGGTGCTACTTTGAAGCACAATATATGAGACTCGCTATATCATGGTGCTACTTTGAAGCACAAGTGTGGAAAAAAGGATAGTAGCATTGCCACTTTTTATTTATTTTCTTCTTCTTTTTTGGGGGCCTTCTTTTTTTTCTTTGGCCTTTCTCTTTTTTTAGGACAATGCTCTATTGAATGATGATCATCACACTTTTATTTATTTACAACTCAATGATTACAACTCGATTCTAAAACAAAGTATGACTCTATATGGATGCCTCCGGCGGTGTACCGGGATATGCAATGAATCAAGAGTGACAAGTATGAAAAAATTATGAACGGTGGCTTTGCCACAAATACTATGTTAACTACATGATCATGCTAAGCAATATTACAATGATGAATGTGTCATGATGAACTAGATGGTGGAAAGTTGCATGGCAATATATCTCGGAATGGCTATGGAAATGCCATAATAGGTAGGTATGGTGGCTGTTTTGAGGAAGGTATATGGTAGGTGTATGATACCGGCGAAAGGTGTGCGGTATTTAGAGAGGCTAGCAAAGGTGGAAGGGTGAGAGTGTGTATAATCCATGGACTCAACATTAGTCATAAAGAACTCATATACTTATTGCAAAAATCTAGAAGTTATCAAAGCAAAGTATTACGCGCATGCTCCTAGGGGGGTAGATTGGTAGGAAAAGACCATCGCTCATCCCCGACCGCCACTCATAAGGAAGACAATCAATAAATAAGTCATGCTCCGACTTCATCACATAACGGTTCACCATACGTGCGTGCTACGGGAATCGCAAACTTTAACACAAGTATTCTTTAAATTCACAACTACTCAACTAGCATGACTTTAATATTATCACCTCCATATCTCAAAACAATTATCATGTTTCAATCTTTTCTTAGTATTCAACACACTCAAAAGAAAGTTTCACAAATCTTGAATACCAAGCATATTATTATTAAGAAAATTACCATGCTATTAAGAGACTCTCAAAATAGTTTAAGTGAAGCATGAGAGATCAATAGTTTCTTTAAAACAAATACACCACCGTGCTCTAAAAGATCTAAGTGAAGCACATAGAGAAAAATTATAACACTCAAAAGATCTAAGTGAAGCACATAGAGCAAAATTATAACGCTCAAAAGATATAAGTGAAGCACATAGAGCAAAACTACTTAGCTCAAAAGATATAAGTGAAGCACATAGAGTATTCTATCAAATTTTAATTCATGTATGGCTCTCTCAAAAGGTGTGTACAGCAAGGATGATTGTGGTATACTAAGACAAAAAGACACAAATAATACAAGACGCTCCAAGCAAAACACATATCATGTTGGTGAATAAAAATATAGCTCCAAGTAAATTATCGATGGAAGTGGACGAAAGAGGGGAT
Source organism: Triticum aestivum (assembly GCF_018294505.1). Classification (NCBI taxonomy): domain Eukaryota; kingdom Viridiplantae; phylum Streptophyta; class Magnoliopsida; order Poales; family Poaceae; genus Triticum; species Triticum aestivum. The sequence continues at coordinate 89,916,528 of NC_057812.1, read as the reverse complement.
GCCTTCCGGGGCATCCCCAAGCTTTGACTTTTTGGTGTCCTTGGATTATCTTGGGGGTGCCATGGGAATCCCCAAGCTTAGGCTCTTTCCACTCCTTGTTCCATGATCCATCAAAAGAATTCACCCAAAACTTGAAAACTTCACAACACAAAACTCAAAATAGAAAACTTGTGACCTCCGTTAGCGAAACAAAACAAAAGACCACTTCAAGGTACTGTAATGAACTCATTATTTATTTATATTGGTGTTAAACCTACTGTATTCCAACTTCTCTATGGGTTATAAACTATTTTACTAGCCATAGATTCATCAAAATAAGCAAACAACACACGAAAAACAGAATCTGTCAAAAACAGAACAGTCTGTAGTAATCTGTAGCTAGCGCAAGATCTGGAACCCCAAAAATTCTAAAATAAATTGATGGACGTGAGTAATTTATCTATTAATCATCTGCAAAAATAACTAACTAAATATCACTCTTAATATAAAAATAACAGCAGTTCTCGTGAGCGCTAAAGTTTCTGTTTTTTATAGCAAGTTCAACAAGACTTTCCCCAAGTCTTCCCAACGGTTCTACTTGGCACAAACACTAATTAAACACAAAAAACACAACCAAAACAGAGTCTAGATAATTTATTTATTACTAAGCAGGAGCAAAAAGCAAGGAATAAAAATAAAATTGGGTTGCCTCCCAACAAGCGCTATCGTTTAACGCCCCTAGCTAGGCATAAAAGCGAGCATAGATCTAAGTTGTGCCGTCTTTGGTAGGCAATTCTTCGATGAGGCATATATTTACCTTAGGAATTTATTTATTTCTAGTGATTATCAAACTTTTAGGCACAAGATCGAAAAATTCATTTATAGCAATTGGTTCCTTAATGATATCAAAAAGATTGGGATGAATACTTATAGACATAAAATCCGTAGTTTCCTTAGGTGATTCACCCTTATTTTTAGGAACATACATAAGCTTGGCAATTTTAGTAGGAGGACTTGGAGTATTCTTTACGGAAGATAAAGCGGTTCCCAAGTTTGTAATGATACCCTCAAGTTTATCAATTCTAGTAGAATCTAAGTTCATTCTCTCATTAACTATGGGTTCTTTTTCCTTAATATTTTTCAAAGTCATTCCTACCTTAGATCCATATTGGGTAATTTGATTGTGGATCTTTTTATCTAGATTTTCAATTGATTCAATAGTAGCAACTTTATTTTCAATAATTTCAAGTCTTTGCATAACATGCTCCAAAGTTAACATGGTTCCATTAACCAAAAGAGGTGGTGAGCCAAATAAATTTAGCATAGCATTATAAGAATCAAAAGTATGGCTACCCAAGAAGTTCCCTCCGGTAATGGTATCAAGGATATATCTATACCAAGGATTAACACCTACATAAAAATTGCGGAGAAGAACTAAGGTAGATTGCTTCCTGGTAGATCTATTTTGAGCATTGCAAATTCTATACCAAGCATCTTTTAGATTTTCTCCCTCCCTTTGTTTAAAATTTAGAACTTCACTCTCGGGAGACAACGGAGAAGATATGAGACTAGTCATGACGACAAGCAAACAAACTTGCACACGAGCAAACAAGAGCAAACGGGCAAAAGAGGCAAATAGAGAAGGAGGATAGAGAGAGAGGGCGAATAAAACGTCAAGGGTGAATTGGGGGGAGAGGAAAACGAGAGGCAAATGGCAAATAATGTAATGCAAGAGATAGGGATTGTGATGGGTACTTCATATGTTGACTTTTTGCGTAGACTCCACGGCAACGACGCCAAAAATCCTTCTTGCTACGTCTTGAGCTTGCGTTGGTTTTCCCTGAAGAGGAAGGGATGATGCAGTAGAGTAGCGTAAGTATTTCCCTCAGTTTTTGAGAACCAAGGTATAAATCCAGTAGGAGGCCACGCTCAAGTCCCTCGTACCTGCACAAAGCGATAGCTACTCGCAACCAACGCGATTAGGGGTTGTCAATCCCTTCACGGTCACTTACGAGAGTGAGATTTGATAGATATAATATTTTTGGTATTTTTGGTATAAAGATGCAAAGTAAAAAGTAAAAGCAAAGTAAAAAAGCAAAGCAAGATTAAAGTGATGGAGATTAATATGATGACAATAGACTCGGGGGCCATAGGTTTCACTAGTGGCTTCTCTCAAGAGCATAAGTATTCTACGGTGGGTGAACAAATTACTGTTGAGCAATTGACAGAATTGAGCATAGTTATGAGAATATCTCGGAATGATCATGTATATAGGCATCACGTCCGTGACAAGTAGATTGAAACGATTCTGCATCTACTACTATTACTCCACTCATCGACCGCTATCCAACATGCATCTAGAGTATTAAGTTAAAAACAGAGTAATGCCTTAAGCAAGATGACATGATGTAGAGAGATAAATTCATGCAATATGAAATAAACCCCATCTTGTTATCCTTGATGGCAATGATACAATACATGCCTTGCTGCCCCTTCTGTCACTGGGTAAGGACACCGCAAGATTGAACCCAAAGCTAAGCACTTCTCCCATGGCAAGAACTACCAATCTAGTTGGCCAAACCAAACGGATAATTCGAAGAGACTTGCAAAGATAACCAATCATACATAAAAGAATTTAGAGAAGATTCAAATATTATTCATAGATAGACTTGCTCATAAACCCACAATTCATCGATCTCAACAAACACACCGCAAAAAGAAGATTACATCGAATAGATCTCCACAAGAGAGGGGGAGAACTTTGTATTGAGATTCAAAGAGAGAGAAGAAGCCAACCAGCTACTAACTATGGACCTGAAGGTCTGAGGTAAACTACTCCACTTCATCGGAGAGGCTAGGATGATGTAGAAGCCCTCCATGATGACGGCCCTCTTCCAGCGGAGCTCCGGAACAGGCCCCAAGATGGGATCTCGTGGATATAGAAAGTTGCGGTGGTGGAATTAGGTTTTTGGCTCCTGTTCTGTTCGTTTGGGGTACGTGTGTATATATAGGAGGAAGAAGTACGTCGGTGGAGCACAGAGGGGCCCACGAGACAGGGGGCGCCCCCCACCCTCGTGACCTCCTCTTTGACCCCCTGGAGTAGGGTCCAAGTCTCCTGGATCACATTTGGTGAGAAAATCACGTTCCGAAAGATTTTATTCCGTTTGGACTCCGTTTGATATTCTGTTTATCCGAAACACTGAAATAGGCAAAAAAAACAGCAATTCTAGGCTGGGCCTCCGGTTAATAGGTTAGTCCCAAAATAATATAAAAGTGGAAAATAAAGCCCAATATAGTCCAAAACAGTAGATAATATAGCATGGAGCAATCAAAAATTATAGATACGTTGGAGATGTATCAAATAGCACTCTCCAAATAAAAATGACAGCAGTTCTCGTGAGCGCTAAAGTTTTTGTTTTTTACAACAAGTTCAATAAGACTTTCCCCAAGTCTTCCCAATGGTTCTACTTGGCACAAACACTAATTAAACACAAAAAACACAACCAGAACATAGGCTGAATAATTTATTTATTACTAAACAGGAGCAAAAGGCAAGGACTAAAAATAAAATTGGGTTGCCTCCCAACAAGCGCTATCGTTTAACGCCCCTAGCTAGGCATAAAAGCGAGGATAGATCTAAGTATTGCCATCTTTGGTAGGCAATCCATAAGTGGCTCTCATGATAGTTTCATATGGCAATTTTATTTTCTTTCTTGGAAAGTGTTCCATGCCCTTTTTTAATGGAAATTGAAATCTAATATTCCCTTCCTTCATATCAATAATCGCACCAACCGTTCTAAGGAAAGGTCTACCAAGAATAATAGGGCAAGAAGGATTGCAATCTATATCAAGAACAATGAAATATACGGGCACATAATTTCTATTTGCAACAATAAGAACATCATTAATCCTTCACATAGGTTTCTTAATAGTAGAATCCGCAAGATGCAAGTTTAGAGAGCAATCATCAAAATCACGGAAATCTAGCAAATCACACAAAGTTTTGGGGATAGTGGAAACACTAGCACCAAAATCACACAAAGCATAAAACTCATGATTTTTAATTTTAATTTTAATAGTTGGTTCCCACTCATCATAGAGTTTTCTAGGGATAGAAACTTTCAACTCAAGTTTTTCTTCATAAGATTGCATCAAGGCATCAACAATATGTTCGGTGCAGGCTTTCTTTTGACTATAAGCATGTGAAGAATTTAGCATGGATTGCAACAAGGAAATAGAATCAATTAAAGAGCAACTTTCATAATTAAATTCCTTGAAATCCAATATAGTGGGTTTAGCAACATCTAGATTTTTATTTCTTTCAATCCCACTTTCATCAATTTCATCATAAAGATCTAAATACTCCAAATTTTTAGAATGCCTTCTAGGTAAAGGAAGATCATATTCAGTTTCATCAAGATTCATATTGCAAAACAAAGATTTAATAGGAGACACATCAATAACTTTTAGATCTTCATCTTGATTTTCATAGGAATTGGAAGAACACGCTTTAATAAAGGCATCTTTGGAAGCACGCATCCTAGCGGTTCTTTCCTTGCACTCATCAATGGAAATTCTCATAGCTTTGAGAGACTCATTGATATCATGCTTAGGAGGAATAGATCTAAGCTTTAAAGAATCAACCTCAAGAGAAATTCTATCAACGTTCCTAGCCAAATCATCAACTTTAAGCAATTTCTCTTCGAGCAAAGCATTAAAATTCTTTTGTGAATTCATAAACTCTTTAACACTATTCTCAAATTCAGAGGGCATCTTATTATAATTTCCATAAGAGTTGTTGTAGGAATTCCCATAATTATTAGAAGGATTACTAGGATATGGCCTAGGATTAAAATTCCCTCTATAAGCGTTGTTACCAAAATTATTCCTACCAACAAAATTCACATCCATAGATTCATTGTTATTCTCAATCAATGTAGACAAAGGCATATCATTAGGATCAGAAGAAACACTCTTAGTAGCAAATAATTTCATAAGTTCATCCATCTTTCCACTCAAAATATTGATTTCTTCTATCGCATGCACTTTTTTATTAGAAGATCTTTCAGTATGCCATTGAGAATAATTAACCATAATATTATCTAGGAGTTTACTAGCATCTCCTAAAGTGATTTCCATAAAAGTGCCTCCCGTGGCCGAATCTAAAAGATTTCTAGTAGCAAAATTCAATCCGGCATAAAAAATTTGTATAATCATCCACAAATTCAAACCATGAGCAGGGCAATTACGTATCATTAATTTCATTCTCTCCCAAGCTTGTGCAACATGTTCATGATCAAGTTGCTTAAAGTTCATAATATCGTTTCTAAGAGATATGATCTTAGCGGGAGGGAAATACTTAGAGATAAAAGCATCTTTGCACTTGTTCCAAGAATCAATACTATTTTTAGGCAAAGACGAAAACCAAGCTTTAGCATGATCTCTAAGCGAAAAAGGAAATAGCTTCAATTTAATGACATCATTATCGACATCTTTTTCTTTTACATATCACATAAATCAACGAAGCTATTTAGATGAGTAGCGGCATCTTCACTAGGAGGGTCGGAGAATTGATCTTTCATAACAAGATTCAACAAAGCAGTATTGATTTCACAAGATTCAGTATTGGCAAGAGGAGCAATTGGAGTGCTAAGGAAATCATTATTATTGGTATTGGTGAAGTCACATAATTTGGTAGTATCTTGAGCCATCGCGACAAACAAGCAATCCAACACACGGGCAGGCAAGCGAGAAAAAGGCAAACAAAAAAGAGAGGCAGAGAAGGAGAAGGAGATTGGGAAAGAGAGGGCAAATAAAATGGCAAGGGTGAAGTGGGGGAGAGGAAAACGAGAGGAAAATGGCAAATAATGTAATGCGAGAGATAGGGACTATGATGGGTACTTGGTATGTTGACTTTTTGCGTAGACTACCCGGCAACGGCGCCAGAGATTCTTCTTGCTACCACTTCAGCTTGCGTTGGATTTCCCCAAAGAGGAAGGGATGGTGCAGCAGAGTAGCGTAAGTATTTTCCTCAGTTTTTGAGAACCAAGGTATCAATCTAGTAGGAGGCCACGCTCAAGTCCCTCATACCTGCACAAAACAATATCTACTCGCAACCAACGCGATTAGGGGTTGTCAATCCCTTCACGGTCAATTACGAGAGTGAGATCTGATAGATATAATATTTTTGGTATTTTTGGTATAGAGATGCAAAGTGAAGAGTAAAAGGCAAAGTAGAAAGCAAAGCAAGATTAAAGTGACGGAGATTGATATGATGAGAATAGACCCAGGGGCCATAGGTTTCACTAGTGGATTCTCTCAAGAGCATAAGTATTCTACGGTGGGTGAACAAATTACTGTTGAGCAATTGACAGAATTGAGCATAGTTATGAGAATATCTAGGCATGATCATGTATATAGGCATCACATCCGTGACAAGTAGACCGAAACGATTCTGCATCTACTACTATTACTCCACTCATCGACCGCTATCCAGCATGCATCTAGATTATTAAGTTAAAAACAGAGTAATGCTTTAAGCAAGAGGACACGATGTAGAGAGATAAATTCATGCAATATGAAATAAACCCCATCTTGTTATCCTCGATGGCAATGATGCAATACGTGCCTTGCTGCCCCTTCTGTCACTAGGAAAGGACACCACAAGATCGAACCCAAAGCTAAGCACTTCTCCCATGGAAAGAACTACCAATCTAGTTGGACAAACCAAACGGATAATTCGAAGAGACTTGCAAAGATAACCAATCACACATAAAAGAATTCAGAGAAGATTCAAATATTATTCATAAATAGACTTGATCATAAACCCACAATTCATCGGTCTCAACAAACACACCGCAAAAAGAAGAAGATTACATCAAATAGATCTCCACGAGAGAGGGGGAGAACTTTGTATTGAGATCCAAAAAGAGAGAAGAAGCCATCTAGCTAATAACTATGGACCCGAAGGTCTGAGGTAAACTAGTCACACTTCATCGGAGAGGCTATGATGATGTAGAAGCCCTCCGTGATGACAGCCCTCTCCGGCGGAGCTCCGGAACAGGCCCCAAGATGGGATCTCGTGGATATAGAAAGTTGCGGCAGTGGAATTAGGTTTTTGGCTCCCTATCTGTTCGTTTGGGGGTACGTAGGTATATATAGGAGGAAGGAGTACGTCGGTGGAGCACCAAGGGGCCCACGAGGCAGGGGGCACGCCCTAGGGGGGTGGGCGCACCCCCCACCCTTGTGACCGCCTCTTTGACTCCTTGGAGTTGGGTCCAAGTCTCGTGGATCACGTTCGGTGAGAAAATCACGTTCCCGAAGGTTTTATTCCGTTTGGACTCCGTTTGATATTATGTTTCTCCGAAATACTGAAATAGGCAAAAAACAGCAATTCTGGGCTGGGCCTCCGGTTAATAGGTGACTCCCAAAAATAATATAAAAGGGGAAAATAAAGCCCAATATAGTCCAAAACAGTAGATAATATAGCATGGAGCAATCAAAAATTATAGATACGTTGGAGACGTATCAGTGAGCTAGGAGACGACATCGGTGAAGCGCACCTGATGCGGTGGAACTCGGCGTCTGTGAGGCACGTCGGTTGCGGCGGCCGACTTTGTCGGTGGACCACCCGGTGCGGTGGACGAGGGCGTAGATGAGGTAGCTCCGGTGCGGTGGTGAAGCGCGACCATCGTCTTCGTCGTCGTCGTCCGGCACAGAGGTGGGGAACGGTGGAGAAAGAGATGAGACGAGGGGAGATTCGAGGGTTGGCGGCGAATTAGGGATTTGAGCAATCTAGGCGCGGAAGGGGACGGTGGAGAAGAGAAATTTGGCAGGGCTGGAATTGGGGCCGCCAGATATTTGAATCCGAAACGTGGAAGCGCGAACTTATAT
>NC_057812.1:89907488-89908353 GCF_018294505.1 Triticum aestivum | reverse complement strand
TTAAGGCACCGAAGCAGCGTCCACCCCGACACGGCCCTGGTTTGCCTGGTGCGCCTACATTTGAGAATGCAAACGAATCTTCTTTCATTTGCAAACGAATCTGTATGTATTACCATGCCCGTGTTTTCTTTGCAATAATTAGTCATTCGAAATGAGATACTCCATCCGTTCACTTTTGTAAGTCGTTTCAGACAACTTAAAATGAACTGTTTTGCACATTGTCTGAAATGTCTTCAAGGTCTTATAAAAGTGAACAGAGGGAGTACTATAAATTAATTAATGAGTTATTTGAAAAAAATTCGAAATGGTACCCACGCTAACATGGATTAGAGTGTGTGTCACACAGTTAGTTATTTGAATTAGAGTGTGTGTCACGTAGTTAGTTATTTGAATTAGAGTGTGTGTCATGTAGCGATCTCCAATTCTAACGTGGATTTCGCATTTCACTGTATCCACGCTACATTTTTAATACAAATTCATATGTATATGATGAACACCATGGTAGTGAGAAAACTTTTGGATGGATTCAAACATATGACCTACAAAATAGCACAACAAACTGAGTCAATTTCAACTTTTCGAAACTTAGTATGGCACGAATTCGAAATAATTACCCGTATGCCTGGTCCTCGGTTCAAATCTTACAATGTACACCGAACTGAAACATCGATATTAAGTCTCGTACTATGTACATTCAAATGTTGTTTTTATCCCCCCCCCCCGCACAAACCCTACATACTTCTTGTATCGGTCAATCTTCCTCTCCTAACCACGTTAGGAAGCTATCGGTTTCCAACACACATTCATTCTTTCTCTCCATGTTTCGATCTCTTAGTCTCTCAACTACACAACCCCTTTTTCCACT
>NC_057812.1:89884829-89907341 GCF_018294505.1 Triticum aestivum | reverse complement strand
CTCACCCTCTCGCGCTAAATACATGCATTGTCTGTCTAGCCCCCTAACCTCTCGTGCATGTGCACGCACGCACGTTGTATATCTAGGTCACTCCCTTGAGACTGTCTCACTCTTTCTTCCACACGGCGGGCCACACTCGCTCAATCTCGCTCTCTTTATCTGAGTCTCGTTCAACCTTGTTTTCTTTCACACACAAATGATATACCTCCCCGTTCGGGCCTCGATCGACATACTCTATACTCTCTCACGTAGATTGTCTATCTAGGTTAGTCCATCCAAACCGTCACCACTCTTTCGGCCTCATGGTGGGCCACGCTCACTCAATCTCTCTCTCTCTCTCTCTCTCCGTATGTCTCGATTGACCTCGCTCTTTCTCGGACAAAAACGATATATCACCATGTTGAGCCCAATTCGACCTATTCACATTGTATACTCTCTCACGCACATCGTCTATCTAGGTCAGTCTCTCCAACCCGTCTCACTATTTCGATCGCACGGCGACCCTATGTGATCGGTTGACCTTGCTTCCTCTCACGCACAAAATATATCTACACGTCTGTGACTGGATCATCTCTCAAGCTCTATCTTACAGCCCTCACCCTTGCCAAAAAGCTCAATCGGACAATATCTCTCCAGAGCATATATATTTGTTCAATGAATGTCGGACCACACTCACTTTGTCTCTCTATCTATATGTCTCTCGATTGACCTCGCTTTCTCACACCGTATCTTCCACGCGTTGAAGCTACTACCTCTCCATCCCTCGCAAAGCCGGAGCTATTTACATTGCGAGGGGCACTCCAACCTTGGATTAATTTGTGTAGGCATTTATTCCGGTCGGTTTAGATTATATTTTCGTAGCATTCGGCCCACAACTACTCCAATCACCGTAGCGGGTAATTAAGCTACGGGGAGCACCTAATATGAGCACCGGGGAGCCGTTGGATCTAAGATGCAGCGGCACACACGAGGCCTGAATGTTTTATTTGCAAAAAAACCTTTGGAGAGTTAGGAAATTGCGCATAATTACAAAGACTACTCCCAAGCCATTGGATCTCACTTCCAACGGTGTAAAAACTCGTATCACCATAGTATCTAAGCTGCAGGGTGGATGTCATATTCTATGCCGCTGTCATTTTTGTTCATAAACTTGCAAAAAACGTGTAACTCGTGCTGTTACTTGTCTAACCGCGCAAAGTGTTTGTTCAAAAAAACCATCCTACACTGAAATATCGGAACAACACACGGGGGTCCCACTTGTCATTAATCAAATTTGGACCTAAAACTAACAAATCTGAAAGACGAGATTCGAACTGGCAACCTAGACTACAAAGCGTAAGTCGATAGTCTGAAAAAACGAACGGTTGTTGGCTTTGTCCCATAACTTGATTTTATACAATACTTGCGTTGAGTAGAGTAGAGGGAGTGCCTCGTCAACACGTGCATGACCGTTATCTCACTTACTGGTGGGTCCCAGGTCTGCGATCTCAATCTCTCTTCTCTCCATCGTCTAACCTTTGCACGGGCACACACGAAGAGCGGCGCTAGCTTGCCATGGTGTTATTACAACTAAAAAACCATGGAAAATAGAAGAATCGCCTAGAACAAGAGACGTTGTGGCTGGTCGAGATGGAGCTAACCACATCTATCCTTCGTGCCACATTTGCATGATGAAGCTGTGTGGCTAGTGGGATGTTTTCAACCGACTGGCTGGGTCCCGAGGTCGAACCATAGGTACTCTACTACGTCTGATACAGTATATTTTTACACGCACATTTTTCCTCCGTGCCGAGACGTGGCACACCCTACCACGCGGTTTCGGGGTCCTCCCGGGTGGTGCACGTATATATTCTTCCTGACGTGGGACGCCCTACCACGCGTTTTATGGGTCCTCCTCGGTCGTAGCGCCGAAGCAAGTAAATGAGTCGTCAAATCACGAAAGACCACCTTTCCCGCCAAGTACATCAGTGAAGCACGGTGGCTAGCTAGTTGGGCTAGTTCGACCGATTAGCTAGGCCGCCGCCACATTTGTTTTTTCACCCCTTTTTTTATCTACTTGCCGGCAGGTAAATTTAAATATCCACCGCAGCGTTGCTCTGGTGTTTGGGTGCGGCAGGATTTTTAATTTTTTGATTGATGGGAGCAGGCGCGGCAGGATTTTTAATTTTTTGATTGACGGGAGCAGGTGCGGCAGCAATTAGTCACGATAACTCCACCTGTACCCACTACTCCCTGATGTGAGAAGTCGTCGACTGGTGTTTTACCGTGGTGAAAACCAAAAGATTCCCCACTCCCTCCACCTTCCCGTAGATTGCATTGCCTTTCAGCTGTTTCGCCCCCTTTGCTTCCTCTCCCCATTGCTTCTACCTGGTGCCATGGTGGCGCAGCAGATCATGGAGTCCGAGGTGAGGCTCCTGACATAGGAGCTCCATGCCAAGGATGCAGAGCTCAGGGCCAAGGACGTGGAGCTCTGTGAGCTCAAGGAGGAGAGGAGTGCCATGCTCCTCCATTATGTGCGTGAGTTTAGGAGCTTCAAAAGCGGCAGGCATCCACCACAAAGATGCTCGAGGCATCGGCGATGTTGCTGCAGAAAGCGGGAGATACGATAGGCCGTCAGGGGAGCCGGCTGGAGCGCGAGCAGGCTGATCGTGACGAGGTCCAGGATCGCCTCAGCCACTTGGTGAACCAAGTTGCCACGCACGTGTTGCGGCTGCGCGATGCCTACCGTTGTGCCAGCGCGACGATGCCGGCCGTCGGGCTAAACCCTCTGCATGGGCATGTCCATGTCTCGGCGCAACATGACCGTTGGATCAAACTCAGACGGTGCAGATCAGTCACTGTAGCACAAAGCGTGTGGGTGTGTTTGGTTGCATTCTCATCTCAATATAGTTGTTTCCTCTTCATGTATTTTTGTCAACCTACTAGTGTGGACTCATGCACCCTTGATGCACTCTGCCAAACACCCAAAAGTGGGTCGAGAAGGGAACTTTTGCTCCCATCCTGTGCACCCTTCATACACCCTGCCTAACACTATTCATGCTTCATGTGGTTCATGTTTCATGGAGTACTGTAGCATCGTACTCTCCATGCGCTGTGGACCTAGTTCTGTTAACATTGATCTCACCGTCCATTCTCGATCGGACAGTCAAAAAAGCGGTACTATGTTACATATAGGAGTAGTTGACATGCGCACAACATCATTTGTTATCATCATATCTTACTACACTAGCAACAATATTGTGTAGTACTGACGTATGAACCACTGCACATGCCTAGTAGTAGGAGCACTGTGTATGTTCAAGTGGCTGCCGTGTTTCGCACTCCTCCATCGTAAGAGTGGAAACGCTTGTTGTAATCATTTTTTTCCTGAAAATCAGTGGACACGCTCTACCGTGCGGATCCTCCTCCAGCCATGCACTAAATTACTCACTTTCACCGACGTGTGGGACAGCCAGCATCGGGGTCCACCGGCCATGCACTAAATTACTCTGTAGTAGAGTGACGGTAGACTACCCCGATCGAAGCGCCGCAGTAATGCCCAATGAGCCGTCAAATCACAAAACCCCCTCCTTTCCAGCAGTAAGTTGGACGGACGAAGCAACCATCATTTCACTCTTCTCTCTCAGCTTCGTCTCTACCCAACCCTCGCTTCTGCCTCATCTTTTTCCTCATTTCTTCAAGAAAAGCCCGACCTACTTCTGCCATTGTTCTTCTCTCCCAAAGAAGGAAAGGTGAGCGCATGAATGGTGTTGATTCTGGCCAAGGCCCGGTCTTGCAACCTCGAGACTGATCCTATAACTCCCTCTCTTTTCTTCTTTTGGGTTTGTGATTATGGTTTCTTTTATTTTATTTCTATTTGACAGTTTCTTGATGGACGCTGGAGCACCGGCCGAAGTAATGTCTATGGCTCCGGCCAAAACCGTCGAGGCTCATGGTACGAAGAAGCGCAAGCACCCCGCCGAGACTACCGCAGACAAGCTCAAAGCCATCGCCCTGTCCAAGCCCCCCTCTCTGGGATCCCTCATTAAGCAAGTCCAGGTAATATCTCTTCTTGACGATCTTTTTCTCGATCTTGATCATGTTTTTTCATCTAACACGCAGTACTAGTAGTAGTAGTACAACTTTCTGGGTGATCTTGCATGTGATTTTTGTGTGCCAAATGACAGTTCTAAATTCCTCTTTTAACCAAAACATGCGAGAGGTTGACACTGATTTCTTATAGATTACTTTCAACTACTCCCTCTGTCCCAAATTTCTTGTCTTAGATTTGTCTAGATACGGATGTATCTAATACTAAAATGTGACTTGATACATCCGTATCTAGACAAATCTAAGACAAGAATTTTGGGACGGAGGGAGTACTTTATGAACATCAATGCTACCTTTTAAGAGGGTATATTTGCCTCAGTAACTTGTGTTATGGATATTGCATGTAATCCCTCTGCTCTCATGCCTTTGAAGACATGTTCTAGTGTCTTTGTTCACTCATTTCTGTGCGTATATGTAGTCATATATGGAGTATAATATCGAAAATCATCTTATATTTCTGAACGGAGGTAGTAATAAAATATGGTTTCTGTTTGAATTAGAACCAGGTCCGCGGTGGAGATGAAGTTCTCAAAGTCATGCCGTGTGAACTGGAAGACCTGATGATGAGTTCTACTGCTGAACTATCCAGTTGTTGTGTCCTTGTCGCCACGTGTCCTGAACTAATGTTTTCCTGTAGCATTGTTGTCAAGCGTGTTCTCGAGGCTGTACTTGACCACAACAATTTCTTGGTTGTGCCTTCGATTACGAAGGGTGTGGTTCTTGTAAAGCTTCCCAACAAATCGGATGCGGCCAGTCTTCATCATCATGTTTATGAGTGGAAAGACCACTCTGTTAGGTTCTCCAAGGTTGACAAGATGGTGATGGTGCATGTAGACATCTCACACGAAGTCCATGGCCTAGTCAGTTATGCGGGGTTCATCCCGTAGGTCGGTGGCAAAAAATAGTCTGCAGAGTTTAGTTAGTACAACTTTGTTTATCTATAGTAAGTACTATTGTTCAGTACTTGATTTGTGTTTGTGAACCCTGTATTGTTTATTAGTACTGCCGCTTTTGGTGTGTGGTCAGTCCTGAGAATAGTCTATGTTAATGTCTGTCCACTCAATTCAGTTTGTATATTTTGAAGTATCCATATCATATTTTTTGTGAGGACGGTCTATCAATTATGCTTACACTCCAATATCTGTATGCATTGCAGGGTTTATCGCACCCACCAGGATTTCCAGCCCCATGGATGTTCGGTCCATACGATTTGTCACGACCTTTGGACTGTCCTGCTTGTGGGAGTAGGCGGGGCCCCTACATGCCACGCATAGTTGAACGATCAATCTTCTATTTAGTACTTCAACATAGTGATTTCCTGGTAAGGATTCACTCGTGTCACATCAAGTAAATCTTATTGATTTACTGTCTAAATCTTATTGATTTAATGTCATGTTTTCTTTCTTTTCCTGCAATTTTATGATGCAGGTTTTGCCATGTGACATTCATCACAGAATAAACCGTTTGGTTTGCTCTACGATGGCTATTTTTGCAGGTTTCACTTCTTATGTCGTGTCAGTAACAAAGGCACTGTCCATCACTTATATTACTGGAAAAAATTGGATCAGTCTGTTGTCTGAGTACAAGCTGAATCCCTATGATGAACTGCAGTTTGGTTTAACAAAAATGCCACAATTAGTCCTTCTCGCCTTTAAAAGAAACGAAGAAAAAGACTGGATCACGGTCACAGATCCTAGTCAAGTTAGAAAGCTGATCATAGCAGACCAGACACGATCGTTGTTGTCTCGCACAGATCGAGCACCGACAGTTGCTCTAGCACTGACAGCGGCAGCAGCTCAATCTAATCCAGCTGAGGATTGGGCACCGACCGCGTCAGCGGATCAGTCTGATCTACCGGAGGATCAGGCATCGACACCGGCACCTGCTCCGACACCGGCACCAGCTCTACAAGGAGCACCATATCCGGCAGCGGCAGCGGCTTCGGCACCTACACCAACACTTGCACTTGCATTTGCTCTGGCCCGTGCAGTTGCACCGGCAACAGACTGGGCTGCAGTTCGCACTTCATATACCAAAGTCCTTACAAAAACCGACATGTCCACCTTCTTGGTAAGCATTGGCCGCCCAAGTGCTTCGTTCTTTTTTCTTTCCATGTTGTTTCACATGATTCACTGTGTTGATCCAACTGTTTGGGTATGTCTTCTTTTTTGCAGATGGGGAATTCCTAGAGCAACGAGGGAGTCATTCAACAATCCGGGCGACCGCGGCCAAGTTTCTCTTACCATGCGTAGCCTTGGTGTGAATGAACCTGCTCAATATATCGTAAGTACAAAGGATGGTCGCATGATGATTGATGCTAAAGGATGGTCAAGGTTCAAATCTAAATCATATCTTGCGGTAGGGGATGATGTCAAAATCGAACTTTCTCTGCAAGGAGAGCTAGTCCAAATCAACTTTAAAATTCTTCAATAGCAGCATGCAACTTCCTAACTGATCTATCCTCCGAGAGATTTTGATGTAATAATCTGGCATGGTGAAACAAGTGTCCTATGTGTATAAGTAGTACGATAGTATTATTTATCACATGGTATATCGTTGATAGAATTGCAACTCTGATTGTTGGTTAGGAACTGTCATTCGATTTCATTCCAACAGTTGTCGTGCTTTATCCAATTTTGTGTATTCGCCTTGTGACAGCATCTAAAACCAGTGCCGTATCGATTGCTTGCAATATGAAAAGCGCTGAGGTAGAACACATGGGCCCCCAAACATGCAGGGTCGGCCTGCGTCCCAAAGTCCAGAACCTGGTTTCGAGAAGCACTAGCTCAGTGCAGAAGTGGCGTCCCCCTCCTGCTATGGGTTGGGCGAAGATGAATGTTGATGCTGTGTTATCTCGCAATGGTGAAAGGGGAGCCCTGGCAGTTGTGAGCCGGGATCATACAGGCTTCTTCCTTGGAGCATCGGCACTAGTGTGCGAAAGTGTTACTGATCCAGAGATCCTAGAGGCAATGGCATGTTGCGAGGGGCTATCTCTGGCTCTTGACTTAAACCTGCAACAAGTTCAGATTAGCACCGATTGTTCAGCAACAGTCAAGCATATCGGAGAGGCATACTTGGGGCCCAGCAAAGTTATTATGGACGAGATCAAGATGAAGAAGAATATGTTCCAAACCATGGAGATCATACATGAAAAACGCGAGTGTAATGTTGAAGCGCATGTGCTCGTAAAAGCTGCTACTTCTTTGCCCTATGGACGCCATATTTGGCTCACAGGAACCCCCGAAATTATTTGTATACCTATGACTGTTAATCTTCAATAAAGCAGCTTTTATCCCTCCAAAAAAACATCTGAGTATTATATTCTCAGCTGAACCCCCATAATGCCCGTGCGTTGCAGAGGGAGTATTTTTCTCGGCAAGGTGAGCCTGTGATATAAAAGATTTGTATATTTCTTTACAGAGGGAGTATCTCTCTGTCAAAAAATATATTTATGTGTAACTAGTTACTCCTGTCTTTCTACTTCCTTTCGCTGATATGTGGGGCAACCGGCAACGGGGTCCACGTGCCATATGCACAAATTAGAGTGCACAACTTCACCGTAGACACACCCCGGTCGTAGCGCCGCAGTAATGCCCAATGAGCCATCAAATCACAACCCCCCCCCCTTTCCAGCTCTAGCAGTAAGCTGGACGGACGAAGCGGCAATATTTCACTGGGCCTGAATCCCTTTCTCCCTCGTCTGCTTGTTCAGAGAAAACCACCTCTCGGCGATTGCATAGGGTTTTCTCATGGAGAACCAGGTATGAATTCTTCATCCATCCCCGATAAACCCAAGTCCCTTGGTCGCAGGTAATCCTAGGATGGTAGCCGCCGCCGTCGATGCATTTTTCTTCCTACTGAATCTAGTGTGTTTCATTTGCAGTGCCCAAAGTGTGAGTACCCTACAGGTTTCTGCACCCTCGGCGAGACGCCACACTTGTTCCCTCTCATCCTAACACAGCATTTTGAAACATGCACAGTGTGTTCCTAGAATCCTCTTTTCTATCCGGGAGGGTGGGGGTTTTTTGAACATGTTGTGTTATCATATTATTTTCTGCAGTGTATTATTTGCTCTACCAGAACACATGTACTCAAGATGCTCGGCCTTGCCATAACTGAATACACTAGTTTAATGGTCACAGTGAAGACAAGTCATGGATAAAAGTTCCGAGTTGGGTTCATGAACCAAGAAGATCGCTGCTTTTTTATGGCCGAACTTGGATAAACTTTCTCAAGTGTTACAGACTGAAAGTTGGCGCACAAATGTTGATGGAAATAGCAGAACCTGGTCTCATCTTCACTGCGATCTTCCACCCCGACGTCATTCCAATTGTTCATCCATGTTAGTTTTGTATCTGGTTCTTTCTTGTTGCCTCGATTACTTCTTAATCCACCTATTCTATCTAACTAATCACAATTTAACTTTAGAAGTAGCAACGAATCTCTCACGAAGATGCTACTTCTAACTAATATTTTCTTATAATTGGTGGCACGTGTAGGTTTTTTTAGAGTAAAGCAGTCTGCTCGTTTGTTACTCTCTAATAACTCGGCTGTTACTAATGGCACTGAAGTTGATTGGATCGACATCCACAAGTTCCTACACTTTATTGATCGTCTTGAGGTCCTTGTGGGGCGTTTCAATGGTGAAAGGCCACGTGGGATATGTGTGCCACTGCTGCACTCGTTGAACAAGTCTAACACTAGTAGAAAATGGAGCTTTAGCACCGGTTCGTAAGGTCCTTTAGTGCCGGTTCCATAACCGGCACTAAAGGGTGGCCACTAAAGCCCCCCCCCCCTTTAGTACCGGTTCGGCACGAACCGGCGCTAAAGTGCCACCACGTGGCGTGAGCTCGCGCCCTGGTATGGGGGACCTTTAGTACCGGTTGGTGTTACCAACCGGTACTAAAGGTTTTTTTGAATTTTTTTTTAAATTTGGAAAAAAAATTATTTTTTTTCGATTTTTAATTTTTCTGAATTATTTGATGATTTAGTCTCTAATCACCTCTTTTAACTGCTCAAGTGTGGATCACTCATTCCAAATCATCTAACTTCCCAACCGGTCACCCATCCCTCTCACTACTCTAGCCCGAGCACGCTTAACTTTCGGGTTCTATTCTCCTTCGTTGGGTTCTATTCTCCTTCGTTTCCGAGTCTGCACTTGTTGTTTTCCTGACAATAGTAAGATGTCAATCCTATTAACCCTCAGGAGTTTAGCTTGAGCATGAAGTCACACATTTCACTGTTTGTGTTTGAAACTATTATTCTAAAAAACAGTAATTATTTAGTAACACTAATATTTCTTGAATAAGTTTGACCATAGTTTGACCACAGTTTGACCAGATTTGACCAAAATTCAAAAAATTGAAATAATTATTTAGTAACACTAATATTCTTGAACAATTATGTAGTAACATTAATACTTCTTGAATAAGTAGTTTGACCAGATTTAACCAAATTTTTTAAAAAAACTGAAATTTGACCATATCTTTTTTTCCTTTTGGAATTTGAGGATTCTAAAAAATTCCAAACAGGCCATAGGCCGTCTCCATCGGATGCGGATTTTCGTGCTGAATTTTTTGATATATTATACGTTTTTTCCGACATCGTATGCAAAAGTTATAGCCATTTTACATTTTCCCTACACTTTTTGCAAAACATGTCCAAATTGTAGTTTTCAAATTTTCCTAACTAGTAGATGTAGTAATATAACTACCTCTCGAAGGATTTTATTTTTTGAAGTTTTTACCATTTTCTTTTGATTTTTTTAAAACTGAAATGGCGACACACGAGGGGGGTAGAGTTTGAAAATTGCCCTATAGTGTCGGTTTGTGTCACAAACCGGTACTATAGGTCAGACCCCTTTAGTACCGGTTCGTGCCACGAACCGGTACTAAAGGTGATCGTGGGGCCCCGGCCTGACGCGCCACCACCCCTTTAGTATCGGTTCGTGCCACGAACCGGTACTAAAGGTTCAACACGAACCGGCATTAACGCAAATCCGTTCGAACCGGCACTAATGGTATCATTAGTACCGGGCCTAAATCAAACCGGCACTAATGTGCTTCACGTTTGACCCTTTTTCTACTAGTGTAACTGTGTCGAGAAACTTATGGTACGAGCTATTTTCTGTTATATATGTTGTTCATAAACTATTGCTTATACACAGTTTTACAGCTGTGATCTTCTTGAAACAGGAACTGCCGAGTTCTATTGTTCCTATTGAGGGAGTCCTGGATTAGGGGGTGTCCGGATAGCCGGACTATACCTTCGGCCGGACTCCTGGACTATGAAGATACAAGATTGAAGACTTCGTCCCGTGTCCGGAAGGGACTTTCCTTGGCATGGAAGGCAAGCTTGGCGATACGGATATGTAGATCTCATACCATTGTAACCGACTCTGTGTAAACCTAGCCCCCTCCGGTGTCTATATAAACCGGAGGGTTTTAGTCCGTAGGACGAACAACAATCATACCATAGGCTAGCTTCTAGGGTTTAGCCTCTCTGATCTCGTGGTAGATCTACTCTTGTACTACCCATATCATCAATATTAATCAAGCAGGACGTAGGGTTTTACCTCCATCAAGAGGGCCCGAACCTGGGTAAAACATCGTGTTCCCTGCCTCTTGTTACCATCCGCCTAGACGCACAGTTTGGGACCCCCTACCCGAGATCTGCCGGTTTTGACACCGACATTGGTGCTTTCATTGAGAGTTCCTCTGTGTCGTCACTTTTAGGCCCGATGGCCCCTCCGATCATCAACGATGATGCGATGCAGGATGAGACTTTTGTCCCCGGACAGATCTTCGTATTTGGTGGCTTTGCACTGCGGGCCAATTCGCTTGGCCATCTGGAGTAGATCGAAAGCTACGCCCCTGGCCGTCAGGTCAGATTTGGAAGTTTAAACTACACAGCGGACCTCCGCGGAGACTTGATCTTCGACAGATTCGAGCCGCAGCCGAGCGCGCCGCACTGTCACGATGGGCATGATCTAGCTCTGCCGCCGAACAATGCCCTGGAGGCCGCACCCGCATCAGCTCCGACCCTTAATTCGGAGCTAACTACACCAATCGAGGATGGGTGGTTGGACACCGCCTCGGGGGCTGCAATCTCTACTGCGATTGAGCCGAACACCAGCCCTATTCTCTGCGAAGCCCATGACTCCAAGGAGCCGGACTCCTCTCCAGACTCCGAGCCCTCCGCACCCCTACCAATTGAACCCGATTGGGCGCCAATCATGGAGTTCACTGCCGCGGACATCTTTCAGCACTCACCCTTCGGCGATATTCTGAATTCACTAAAGTCTCTCTCTTTATCAGGAGAGCCCTGGCCGGACTATGGTCAACAAGGTTGGGATGCGGATGATGAAGAAATTCAAAGCCCACCCACCACCCACTTCGTAGCCACTATCGATAATTTAAACGATGTGCTCGACTTCGACTCCGAAGACATCGACGGTATGGACGATGATGTAGGAAATGAACATGAACCAACGCCTATAAGGCACTGGACAGCCACCTCATCTCATGATGTATACATGGTGGACACACCCAAAGGAAGCGACGACGAGGAACACAGGGATGCAACGAGGGATCATTCACTCGAAAAGCAATCAAAGCGGCGACGTAAGCGCCGCTCCAAGCCCCGCCTCGACAGATACAGCAGCCATACAGACCCAGCCATAGAGCAGGACGAGCCGGCGGACAACGAACATGCCTTCGAGCAACCGTCCGAACAGGGCAACTTGGATAAACAAACCGAACACCCCGTCCCTGGCGAAAACAACAGTCCGGATGACCTTACGCCTGATAGGCTCATGGAGCAGAAGAACCTCTACGAAGGGCTCATCGCTACTGCGCGTAGCCTGAAAAAGCAGAAGCGGTAGCTCAAAACTGCGGAAGATGCACTCAGAATCAGATGGAGCAAAGTACACAACACCGCAGACAAATATGGAGGCAGTCACCGCACAAAAAGCTATCCAAAGCAAAATCTACTGACTGAATTTGACTAGGAGGCCTTAGAGCCCCCGCAGTCAAAAAATAGGAAAGCCACCCGGTCGGATAGACGGCCGCATGGCCAGCATGGAGCGGCAAGTGGCGACGCACACAAGCCGGCACACGATCCACCAAAGGATCCACATCAAAAAGATGGCCCAGCCAGATCTATCTACGGGCCAAGAAAGCAAGTTCTAGTAAGCAATGCAACACAACAAATATCCGAACATCACGGCACACCCAAATACAGGGGTGCCGCACACCCCCTATGTTTCACCGATGAGGTGCTGGACCATGAATTTCCAGCGGGATTCAAGCCCGTAAACATAGAGGCGTACGACAGAAC
This sequence comes from Triticum aestivum, assembly GCF_018294505.1. NCBI lineage: Eukaryota > Viridiplantae > Streptophyta > Magnoliopsida > Poales > Poaceae > Triticum > Triticum aestivum. The sequence continues at coordinate 89,894,915 of NC_057812.1, read as the reverse complement.
AACAGACCCTGGGGTCTGGATCGAGGATTATATCCTCCACATACACATGGCCAGAGGAGATGACCTCCACGCCATAAAATACTTACCCCTCAAGCTTAAAGGGCCAGCCCGGCATTGGCTCAAAAGCCTTCCCGAAAACACCATTGGAAGTTGGGAAGAGCTTGAGGATGCTTTCCGGGCAAATTTTCAAGGGACCTATGTCCGCCCTCCGGATGCAGACGATCTCAGTCACATAACTCAACAGCCCGGAGAGTCAGCCCGGAAATTCTAGAACAGATTTCTTACTAAAAAGAATCAGATAGTCGACTGTCCGTACGCCGAAGCCCTAGCAGCTTTTAAGCATAATGTTCGAGACGAATGGCTCGCCAGACACCTCGGCCAAGAAAAGCCAAGAACAATGGCCGCATTAACAAGCCTCATGACCCGCTTTTGCGTAGGAGAGGACAGCTGGTTGGCAAGATGTAGCACCAGCGACCCAAGTACATCCGAAGTTAGGGATGGAAACGAAAAACCCCGACGCAACAAGGACCAGCGCTGGAATAAGAGAAACAGCCCAAAGAGCACGGCGGTCAACGCCGGATTCAAAAGCTCACGGCAGAATCAGAGAAAGCCGCCCCTCAAGGATAACAAGGATGAGCTATCCAACTTAAACAAAATCTTGGACAAGATATGTCAAATACACAGTACTCCCGGGAAGCCTGCGAACCATACCCACAGAGATTGTTGGGTCTTCAAGCAATCCGGCAAACTCAACGCCGAACAGAAGGGGCTCGACACACCAAGTGAGAACGACAACGAACCCCACAAGCAGAGCACCAGGAAACAAAAGGATTTCCCACAAGAAGTCAAAACAGTAAACTTACTTCACGTGATGAACAGAATGGCGCCAACAGAGATACATGCCATACGGCCTATCCCAAAGGAGTCTCGCCCATGGTTGCTAAAACCGATCACCTTCGACCATCAGGATTACTCTAGAAGTATCCAGAACGCAGGCTCGACTGCCTTGGTATTAGATCCAATAATCGGCGGACTCCACTTTACAAATGTCCTGATGGATGGCGGCAGTGGTCTAAACCTGTTATACCAGGACACAATCCGCAACATGGGGATAGACCCAACAAAAATTCGCCATAGCAAAACCTCCTTTCAAGGGATAATGCCAGGCCCGGATGCCCGATGCATGGGTTCTCTCTGGCTAGAAGTTATGTTCGGCTCCCCCGATAACTTCCGTCGCGAACAGCTAACTTTCCACATCACCCCATTCTCAAGTAGCTATCAAGCACTGCTAGGATGCGAAGCTTTTGCCCGCCTTAACGCAATACCGCATTATGCATCTCTCACGCTTAAGATGCCCGGTCCACGAGGCATCATCTCATTAAAGGGAAAACATTGAGTGTTCCCCCCGCGCGGAAGACAGTGCGGCTGCCTTGACAGCCCCACAATAAAGCGGCTTCACCAGCCAAAGCACCTAAACAGGTCGTCAAGACCACGGACACGGCTAGACGAGTCCGGCATAAACATACAATTGATAAAGGCTTAATAGCCGTATACCCCTGTACTAGGGGCTCCGCGCATACAAAACAAGAGACAATAAAGCTCAATTTTACCCATTTCAATTTATACTTCGTTTATTCAGTATAACTCATGTTCGGCACGATCTTTCCTAAACTAAGTTCCTCTCTTTTACAGATGAACACTGTGCTACGCCCGTCCAGGATACGGCACAACAGAGACACAGGCGCAAACGTGCAGCAGGGACCCGTTCCAAGGATTCTTTTCAGATTAAGACCCCGCGTAAACCTTTTTTACTGTCTCTTGTTGATACACATCCCCTGGTTTCTTGGTATAACCAAGGAGGAGGCTGGCGTTTTGGCATGTGGCCACGTCAGAGTTTTTCGCATACCTGGACACTAGGGGCTTATTACTAAGGGCGTTATCCCGCCCGCCCTCATAAAGACCGAATACCTTAGGGAGTGTTCGGCGTCGCGAGTTTGGCCTTATATGCATCAGCTCCGAATCATGTCTTTGGTCAAATGTTGGGTTTGCGCGGCTCCTGTGTTTTGTTACCTTACGTTCCGCTCTATCGGCTAAGGCGGCACCAGGAGAACTACTGTGATTGTGCCCCGGTTCGGCCAGGCGAGCACCTCAGTAGAGAAAGCCAAAAACTGACTGTCATGATATAGCGTGAGACTGGTCAACCACTCGATGACTTACTGGAATCTTTAGGATTCCTCTGCATTAACGAAGGGCCGCTTCCCGGCTAGGCACATACGCGCCCCGAGTTCGGGCGAGCGCAGGCGCCACCAGGGGCTATATAAATAGCCTCACTGTCAAACTCCTATGGCTAAGTGAAAGTGTTAAAGCATCATAGTCCGATTGCCTAGTTCGTTGCGCTATCACCTCCTTTGTAGGACCAAGACATTGGATCAAATGTGAAAATGCGCCTTCTACGAACACCCCCGCATTATGTGCGAGGGGGCTGAAGCCGACGACTGCCATCTTTCAGATTATATATACATATATGTTAAACGGCCGCACAGGAGGTATTATAATACTTGCAGGCACAAGTATAAAAAGCTTCTACAATTTATCAAAATATCATTTTACAATAATATATGCTATTCGAATATAGTATCCTTCGAGCACTACGTCTCTATTAAACGAGCGCCTTGCAGAACTTCCTGAAAATAGTGCTTGGCAGGTACTCGGCTTCCATCCGAGTCTGGGGATGCAACAGCGGTGGCCTCCATTTACGCCCAGTATGTCTTCGCACGGGCAAGAGCCATCCGCGCACCCTCTATGCACGCTGACCTCTTCATCGCATTGATACACGGCGCCGCACCAAGGAACTGCTGCACTAAGTTAAAATAACTTTTCGGCTCTGGCCTCTCTGGCCACAGATGACTCATGACATACTTCATGGCGAGTCCGGACAACCTATTTAGCTCGGCCCATTCGGCCAAACGATCGGCTAATGACAGTGGACGCTCCGGATTGTGGAACTGCGACCAAAAGAGCTTTTCCACTTCGCGATCTTCTTGATCTCGGAAGTGTTCGGCCGCATCCGCAGCACTCGCTGCCAAATCCAGATAGGGGTCCACTGTACTCCACATCCGGTCTAACGGAGCATGTTTACGATCATAGAACTTCCTCCGCAGCATAAAGGGCTTTCCAGCCGCCATCTCTCCGGCCTGACGCAGCTCCTCCTTCATAGCTCTCATTGCAGAGCGAGCATCCTTGGCATCGGAAACGGCCTTCTCCAGGTCCGTCTGTTCCGCCCGATCTTCTTTTTCAAGAAGCTTGCAGCGGTCAGCAGCGTTCTTCAGCTTCACGGCCATCTCAGCCATTTCCTTCTTGCTTTGGCAGTGAGCAGCCTGTTCGGCTTTCAGCTCTTCAACTGCCTTTCTGGCGGCCGCATCACTTTTCCTGGCTTGCTCCTTGGCTCGGGCAAGTTCCGCCCGAAGATTCTCCATGGCAGCAGCACCATCTGCATCAAGCGCACACATTGTAAGATACTGGCATAAAGCTCCTCTTACCAGGTGCCGCTGGAGGAATTACATACCTTGGGCCTCGTCAAGCCGCTTGTTGACAAGCGCGATGTCGGCACCTGGCACGTCAAGTTGCCACTTTACAGTCTGGCTTGACACTGGACACTTCGCCACCTACGTATGAAGGCGGCATATTAGACCTGAGATTATGATCCTCTGCGCGCCGTCACTTTTGACAACGCACAGAGTCTCAGGGGCTACTATATACACAGGGCGCATCTTATTTATGCGCAACTGTCCAAAAAGGGTACATTATTTCGCGTACCTCAAAACCTGTCAGCAAACTCCTGACGGCCTCGTGCAATCCGCTCTCCGCGGATGAAATCCTCTCAATCACCGTACCCATCAATGCACGGTGCTCCTCTGACATAGATGCTCGCCCTAGCAGATCCTTCAGCCCCTCCGACCGCGCACCAGACGGCGCCGGACTTGTCCGATGGCCCCTTTCAAAGGCCGGATGCGGAGGGCTTTGGGGGGCCATATGACTACCTTCCAGCCCTGTCGGATTCGGAGAAACCCTCCGCGACGATACCTCAGGGTCGCCCGCCTCGCAAGGCGGTACGGCAGGGGGAGGCGTTCCGCTCTCCATCATCTTCGGAAGAAGATCCCCCGAAGACGAGCTCTGCCGAGAAGGGCTAAGGTCCAAGCTACAAGGTAAATTTTCGATTACTTTTCTCAGATATAGGAGCAAGGATTCCTCTCATTTCTTAAAAATAAAAACTCCTCCCTACTTACGGCTCGGTGGAGGGATGATCCCCTTGAGGGCATAATTCGGTCGAAGTATCCCCCAGCACAGGACCCTCTGGCGAAGATTTCTTCCCCCGCTTTGAGGCCATGGCCTCCGGGTCTTCAGAGGCGGTCCTCTTCTTCCCGTGAGGAGAGGAATTTTCGATTCCTTCCTTCCAGACAACCTCCTTCGAGGAGGCTGTAGCTTCCTTATCCCCTCCCTCGCTTTCCTTTGAAGGCACAACCTCCAACATCCTGACTAGCATGGGACCCGGCGTGGTCTCGGGGAGGGGGGGCGGACACCTGATTAGCTTTGCTTTCGCTATCCACTCCTGTTTAAAGGACAGCTCTTTTAGGGGCAATTTTATGATAAATATACGGATAGTGAGTTCGGGCACAAGGCTACTTACTTGAGTATCCGGACGATTGCAGCTCAGACCTGCGTCCTCCATAGAATCTGGACACACTACTTGTGGTCCGAAGAACAATTTGTACATATCCACGGGCGTCATGCCAAGAAAATGTTGGAGAACTCGTGGTCCCTCCGGGTTGAACTCCCACAGGCAGAGGGGGCGACGTTTGCAGGGCAGAACTCAGCGAATTAACATAACCTGCGCCACCACGACCAGACTGATGTCTCTTTCTAGGAGATCTCGGGTGCGGCCCTGCAACAGGGGCACGTCCTTTGTCGGCCCCCAGTCCAGCCCCTTATTGACCCATGATGCCAGTCGTGGCGGGGGACCCGAGCGGAAAGCAGGCAGCGCCACCCACTTGGCGCTCCTGGGAGCTGTGATATAAAACCACTCTCGTTGCCATAAGCTCCCTTGAAAAGAGCCCTCGGGCCATGGAGCACCAGCATTCTTGCTTATAAAAGCACCTCCGCACTCCGCGTGCCATCCCTTAATCATCTTGGGCTCTACTTTGAAGGTCTTGAGCCATAGTCCAAAGTGAGGAGTAATACAGAGGAAGGCTTCACACACGATGATGAATGAGGAAATATGGAGGATGGACTCCGGAGCTAAGTCGTGAAATTCCAGCCCATAATAAAACATGAGCCCCCTCACGAAGGGATCCATCGGGAAGCCTAGCCCCCGAAGGAAGTGAGACATGAACACCACACTCTCACCAGGCTTGGGAGTGGGAATGACCTGCCCTTGAGCAGGCAGCCTATGCGAGATTTCGCCGGTCAAGAACCTGGCCTCTCTCAACTTTAGCACGTCCTCCTCCGTGATGGAGGAGGGCATCCATCGGCCCCGAAGGTCGGAACTGGACATTGTCGAAGGTCCGAAGCGCCTGAAATCTGGAGCCTTGGGTGTTGGAACTCGAGGCGAAGGGCGAACTCGTTTGAGATTGAAAGAAAGAAGTAAGGCCTTGGTCTCTTTATAAGAGGTTGAATACCAAGGGCCCTCCCCGTGACCGTTTACGACTCGCCTTTGATCGAGAAAACATACCAATGGGAACGGTTGGGTTACCCACGCCCATATTGATGAGAATCCCAGAATAAGGGGACACGATCTCTGCTTTGACAAGACGTGCCAAGGAAACCGCCTCGCTAAATGCGCTGAGGTGGGACAGTAAAACGATTCGAATAAAGACTTGGTCGTGGTGTGATGTCACGCTACAGAATACGTCAGCAGAATAGATTTGTGTAAATATTATTCTCTCTATGGCAATATGTGGAAACTTATTTTGCAGAGCCAAACACTACCTTTGTGTTCAAAATCTTCTATGAAGTACTTGGAGGAGGAACCCGCCTTGCAATGCCGAAGACAATCTGCGCGCCGGACTCGTCGTCATTGAAGCCTGGTTCAGGGGCTACTGAGGGAGTCCTGGATTAGGGGGTGTCCGGATAGCCAGACTATACCTTCGGCCGGACTCCTGGACTATGAAGATACAAGATTGAAGACTTCGTCCCGTGTCCGGAAGGGACTTTCCTTGGCGTGGAAGGCAAGCTTGGCGATACGGATATGTAGATCTCCTACCATTGTAACCGACTCTGTGTAACCCTAGCCCCCTCCGGTGTCTATATAAACTGGAGGGTTTTAGTCTGTAGGACGAACAACAATCATACCATAGGCTAGCTTCTAGGGTTTAGCCTCTTTGATCGTGGTAGATCTACTCTTGTACTACCCATATCATCAATATTAATCAAGCAGGACGTAGGGTTTTACCTCCATCAAGAGGGCCCGAACCTGGGTAAAACATCGTGTCCCCTGCCTCCTGTTACCATCCGCCTAGACGCACAGTTCGGGACCCCCTACCCGAGATCCGCCGGTTTTGACACCGACACCTATACAGATGCCTGACCATGGTCGGGTCAGACTTGCGCTTGGTCACAACATGATGTTTATGTCGACCTACTCAATTCCCCTTGGAGGTGAAAAGATACTTATTCATGGGTGGTCTCAAATAATGAAGGCCCGTCCATCTTGGAGAATAGGACAGAAGATTATGTTCATGCTTTTCCATGGCTCTAAAGCGAATATCCTATTTATTGACCATGTTGCGAGATGAAGCCGCTTTCAGAAGGTTGTGGATGCGCGGGGTGGCGCCTGGGCCTTGTCCTGGGGCTTGGCGGCCTCACCCTTGGTTAACTATAGGCGAAGTAGCACTGTTCGAGGCGTGCTTTGTACAGTTGAACTTGTATAAGTACTCATAATGCTTTCAGCTTTGGTTGTTAAGTGCCCCTGCTGGTTTCAGTTAAGGTTGTTAAGTACTATAGTCTGTCGTGTTTCTTCAGTCATGTCTTCCTCAGCGCACGCATCGCCGCCCCCACCGTCTCCTAAATCATTAACGTCGACGTCCTCCGCGTGCTTTGGTGCGCTCGCCGCGGTGCCGCCCTCTCGCGTTGTCAACATGGTCAACAAACAACAGGAATCGGCAGAAGTATGTGGAGAGGATGACAGTAGGGGCCCACCACGTCAGCGTATGGAAAAATAAAATGCTTCCTCCTAGTGTTTTCTTGACATATGGGACCCACGACATTGGGAGCGTATATACTCAGTAGACAAGAGAACAACACAAGATCGGCTGACACCTGGGACGTAGCTACTCGAGCAGTATTTTTTTTTGTTTGGTATTGTTGAGACGGAGTAGGGTTTGAACTGGGCTGTGGCCCGTCTAGCCCAGGCTTATATTTTATGTTCACCATGTGACCAGCCCAGCTATTTTTTCTTTGTGAAAATGAGCCCAGTTTATTTTTTCTGAAGAATACCCAATCCATGCCTACTTATTTTTCTACGCCCTGATGGGCTGCAACTCTTTCAAGACGCCTGCAAATCTTGAAAGTAATATGAAATGGGTTGTAAATATAAAAACAGATGACAAATTTGCAATTACTTTATAATTTCTGAATTTTATTACATTTTCAGATTCCTATTTCACTGGGCATTAACCTAATTTAAATATATCTTCAAAGTACTTTAAATCTGGCTGGACATTTCGGTATTAAAAATAGTTTGGAACCCACAGAAATATGCGAAATTGGCCCTGGCCAACCAAAAAACGACTGCAATAAATTGCATAAGTTGCCATGAGCTATATATAAATTATTAAAAAAAGAGGGAGTGGTCTGACTTGTGGGCCTTTTAGTTGACGCATATTGAAGATTTTTTTAGTTATTATATACATCAACAAACCATTCTAGCAGACGTAACCGTTGGATGTCAATCCAACGGCCGTCGTGTTTCTTCAATCTCTGATCTTCTTGCTCCCGCCGCCAAAGCAGCGCCGGCGGGACCACCTACTCCCGCCTCCTGTGGCCGGCTATGCTGCCGCGCAGGCCTCAGCGCCCCCTACTACTCCCACCGCTGGCCAGGGCATCCCTCTACTCACCCACACCCCCTATTATTCTGCGGCGACGGCAACCTCACACCGCAGCCGAACCGGTGAACGCTCGTACTCCTCTCCGCATGGACATCCACTGCCGCGTCTTCCCCGGCTCCGCGTCGTCCCTTTCCTATGCCTCACCGTCGTCCACCCCCATGGTGCTCTCGACACGGCGTGGTCAATGTGGTCAACGACCGACTTCCATCGGAACAGTACAGTACGTGGACAGACTGACAGCTGGGTCCACGGCAGCCGCAAGGAAGTGCCTCCTTATTACGCGCAAAATAATTATTTCTCCACCTGACAGCGGGGACCCACCAAACGGGTCACCAGTATTTTGCGAAAAAATTGTTTCCCCCTGACTGCTGGGACCCACCGGACGGGCCACCGTATTTCGCGAAAAAAACGTTCCCCCCGCTGTCAGCTCGGACCCATCGGAAGTGCCTCCTTATTACACAAAAAAAATTAATACTCCCCCGCCTAGCTGGGACCCACCTTGGTGGGAGGCTGACTTGTGGGCCTACTAAGTTGACGGGGATGAAGGGCTTTGTCAAGTCAATATGAACGATTCTAGCTCCAGTGACCGTACGATGTCCATCCAACGGCCGTAGTGCTTCTTCAACCTCTGGTCTTCTTGCTCCAGCCGCCCAAAGCAGCGCCGGTCGTGCCGCATGCTCCTGCCTCCCGTGGCCGACTGTGCTGCCGCGGAGGCCTCACCGCCCCCTACTATTCCCACCGCTGGCCAGGCCCTACGGCGACGGTAGCCTCACACCGCAGCCAAACCAGTGAACCCTCGTACTCCTCTCCACGCGGGCTTCCACTGCCGCGTCTTCTCCGGCTCCACGTCGTCCCCTTCCTAGGCCTCGCCGTCGTCCACCGCCGTGGCGCTCTCAGCGTGGCGTGGTCCATGTGGTCAATGACCGACTTCCATCGGAAAAGTACTGTGCGTGGAGACGCTGACAGCTGGGTCCATGGCCGCAGCAAGGAAGTGCCTCCTTATTACGCGCAAAATAATTATTCCTCCACCTGACAGCGGGGACCCACCGGATGGGGCACCGTATTTCATGAAAAAACGTTTGCCCCTGACTGCTGGGACCCACCAGCTACATCTTCGCACGCAAGGAAGTGTCTGACAGTCGGGACCCACCTGGTCGAAGCGTACGTAGCGTTGTCATTCTGGTCGCGAACGTGTACGTACATATATACTGGTCGATGTAGAGGCGCGCATGTGTCGTAGTAGAGGCGCGCACGTAGCATGTACACGTACGTACAGCGGCCAGGGTGCAAGAAAGAAAATACGGCCACGTATGTGTACATACGGGCGGGGTCTCGAACGCCTACTCGCGCATACATACGGCCAAGGCTCGTGTACATGGCTGGGTCGGAACGGAGAAACAGCGTCATCGTCGTGTTCATGTGGAGGCAACGGAATGCGTCGTGTTCATGGGGAGGCAACGGAATGCGTCGTGTTCATCGGGAGGGCTTAGACGGAACAGGCGATGGAAACGAGGCCTGGCATACCGCAGAACGAAGGAAACGGCCTTGTGTTCGACTGGCACGTTCGAAACGGGATCCTGTTCATCGGGAGGGGTCTGGCGTACCGCAAAACGGAGGAAACGGACCTCCTACGGTCGAAACGGGGGTCCTGTTGATCGGGAGGGGTGTGGCATACCGCAGAACGGACGAAACGGACTTGTGTTGGAGCGCTACGGTCGAAACGGGGGTCCTGTTCATTGGGAGGGGTGTGGTGTACCGCAAAACGGGACTCCACGGGATACTGTTCATCTCCACCGTCGACCCCCTCCAGCCTCCACGAGTTACTGTTCATCCACCGTCGACCTCCTCCAGCCTCCACCTGCGACTGTTCATCCACGGGTTCCTGTTCATCTAGCCTCCACCGCGCGCTACTCCACCGGCTACTGTTCAACCACCCCTCCACCATCTATTGTTCATCCAGCCCTCCACACCACGGGGTCCTGTT
>NC_057812.1:89845086-89884387 GCF_018294505.1 Triticum aestivum | reverse complement strand
CCCCCCCCCTGCCCCAATGCTCACTGTTCATCCCATCGATCGGCTTAAGTTAGCAGCAGTAGCGAAGGAATCGCTCGATCAGGTTCAGTTAACAGCCATCGATCGATCGCTCGGGTTCAGTAACGCGTAGCCTGCAGTGCAATCGCTCGGGTTCAGTTAGAGCCCAACGCCTCGCTCGGGTTCAGTTAGAGCCAACGCCTCGCACACACGCGCGTACGTGTACGAGAGAAACGCGCATCGCTCGGCCCCCGACCTCCCACCGTAACCGGGAACTCCCCGAAATTTTCCTCCCCCTCGCTTCTACCATGGTTTTTCCGTCATGGACGACCCAAAGAATGTCATGCAGCTGCGTCTCCGGCCCGCCCAAGACGAAACGCCCATTTTCTGTCATGATTTTTTGTCATAGAAGTAGGAGCCCACCACATCTATGATGATACCGGGTTTTGTCACAATTATCGTCATAGAAGTGTCATATGTATGACAGGAAAAAATTTCGTTCAGCCCAAAATGTCACGGATGTGTCTTTTTTTGTAGTGGTAGGAGTTGCGAAATTGCCCCTAAGCAATTGGCTACTTTACTAGACCGATAGCAAGTATTATGTGGGAGAGGCCACCGCTAGCATGTCATCCCTGACTTGGAATTCTATGCACTTATGATTGGAACTATTAGCAAGCATCCGCAACTACTAATGTTCATTAAGGTAAAACCCAACCATAGCATTAAGGTATATTGGTCCCCCTTCAATCCCGTATGCATCAATTTCTATGCTAGGTTGAAGCTTCTGTCACTCTTGCCCTCCAATACATAGTCCTATCAACATACAACTAACCTAGGGTGTGATCCACGTGCGCAATCATATGATGGGCACCAAAGGACAGCAACATAACCACAAGCAAATTAAATCAATCATAGCAATTCATCAACCACCGATAGGACAACGAAAATCTACTCAGACATCATAGGATGGCAACACATCATTGGATAATAATATGAAGCATAAAGCACCATGTTCAAGTAGAGGGTACAGCGGGTTGCGGGAGAGTGGACCGCTGTAGATAGAGGGGGGAAGGTGATGGAGATGTTGGTGAAGATGGCGAAGGTGTTGGTGTAGATCGCGGTGATGATGATGGCCCCCGGTGGCACTCCGGTGCCACCGGAAGCGAGGGGGAGAGAGCCCCCCTCCTTCTTCTTCTTCCTTGACCTCCTTCCTAGATGGGAGAAGGGTTTCCCCTCTGGTCCATGGCCTCCATGGCACGGGAGGGGCGAGAGCCCCTCCGAGATTGGATCTGTCTCTCTGTCTCTCTCTGTTTCTGCATTCCCAGATTCTTCCCTTTCACCGTTTCTTATATTCCCGGAGATCCGTAACTTCGATTGGGCTGAAATTTTAACACGATCTCTATCTGGATATTAGCTTTCTTACGGCGAAAGAAGGGTACCAACCGCCTTATGGGTGGACAACGAGGGTCAGGAGCGCGCCCAGGGGGCAGGCGTGCCCCCTGCCTCGTGGCCACCTCATGCACCGTCTCGCGTGGATTTTTCTTCCAAAAAATCATATATATTCCAAAAAAATCTCCGCCAGTTTTTATCCCGTTTGGACTCCGTTTGATATGGATATTCTGCGAAACAAAAAACATGCAACAAACAGGAACTGGCACTGGGCACTGGGTCAATATGTTAGTCCCACAAATAGTATAAAAAGTTGCCAAAAGTATATGAAAGTTGTAGAATATTGGCATGGAACAATCAAAATTATAGATACGACGGAGACGTATCAGCCCTCGTTGTAGTGGTGAGTTGCCTGAGCCACTCCGGGCACCAACCTGATGGCTCTCGAGATGAGATAAGCACGTGCACACTGAGAAAACACCTCGTAGTCTTCGTCGAAGGCACCAACGATAGCCTCGAGAAAACGCCATGAACTGTCGTTTAAAGTAGCCAACTACATCGTGGCGTCGGCGCGTGAGGCATCAACGGTGGCCTCGACGGCGAGGTGCTCCTCCAAGATCTGGGGGTCGGCACGAATGGTAGCCATCGCGGCCTCATCCGTGCGTGCGGCCGCCATTTGCTTCTCCGCTGCCAAATGCTCCTTGAGGTCCTGGCTATACTGTGTGCACCATGGCTTAGGCCGGCGCTTATTTGGTGGAGGGGTCGGGGATTTGGGTGGAAGGTGTCGTGCTTGCACTGTCGGTCGGGGCATGTGGGCTGTGGAAGGAGGAGGAGGATGGGGGTCGGGTGTGGATTACCTGCCTGGATAGGCGAGGCCGAGCAGCGTGAAGGAGGGTCGCCGGTGACGAGGCGGCAGCGCTGCAAGCAAGGGGTGAAGGTTTCAACTTGGAAAGGAAGGCGGAAACAGGGGAAATGTGGCTTTTGGTAAGGGGGAGGGGCGGGGAGGTAGATATTTCCGCGGAAGCCGAAAATTTGGAATTGCTTCAGCCAAAAAACTGGCGCGCAAAGTGTCATCAGACACGGTCCCTTATTCAGACACAGTCCGAAGATATTTTGTGCTGCATCTCACACGGTTGGGTATAATAAACTGTGTGGGATCTACTTGATTTTTCGTCTTGATTTGAATTACATAATGGGGTCACAGCGGTCATGGACGGTGTTTGAATTGCTAGACCTTTTATCTGCAGTGATCATGCAACTATATATGTGTCATAAAAGAATTGGAATTATTCAAGGTTAGTTTGGATATTTTTATGCATTAAGTGAGTTTTCAATGCATTTATGTGCATATTTCAAATTTGAACTACATGCACATGCTCCAATGCATATAAATTGGTTGAAAAAACAAATCTTTGTCCTTGGGTGCATGCTTAGGTCCCATGCAAGAAATGGGAATGAATTTCAAACACCAAGGCACCGTTGATTGCCGGCAAAACATTGAGATGCCTGGTTTTTAAATTCTAGTAAATCCAAAACTTGTTTAAAATTCATAAAACTTGGCATGCTATCATGGATCGGCATCAACATGCCGTGGTAAATTTTGTGTCCCATTTGGGGCAGGTTTGGATCTATGCTTCTCACAAACCAGAGCTTCTCACAACAAGCATGATGGTTCCGGTAGGGAACGCCCCACCTTTGGGGATGAAACGATATCCATTGCCTCTTATTGCTTTCAAAATATTTCTCGTGTCAGCATAGAACAACAGGAGTGTTGTGTTATTTTTTGTGATTTTTCGGGGTTCGTTTGGACATTTTTATGCATTAACTGAGTTTTCAATGCATTTATGTGCATAATTCAAATTTGAACTACATGCACATGCTCCAGTGCATATAAATTGGTTGAAAAATCAAATCTTTGTCCTTGGGTGCATGCTTAGGTCCCATGCAAGAAATGGGAATAAATTTCAAACACTAGGACACCGTTGATTGCTAGCAAAACATTGAGATGCCTAGTTTTTAAATTCTAGTAAATCCAAAACTCATTTGATATTCATGAAACTTGGCATGCTATCATGGAGCGGCATCAACATTCCATGGTAAATTTTTTGTCCCATTTGGAGTAGGTTTGGGTATATGCTTCTCACAAACCAGAGCTTCTCACAAGCATGATGGTTTCGGTAGGGAACGTCCCAACTTTGGGGACGAAACGATATCCATTGCCTCTTATTGCTTTCAAAAAATTTCTCGTGTCAACATAGAACAACAGCAGTGTTGTGTTATTTTTTATGATTTTTCGGGGTTCGTTCGGACACTTTTATGCATTATGTGAGTTTTCAATGCATTTATGTGCATAATTCAAATTTGAACTACATGCACATGCTCCGGTGCATATAAATTGGTTGTAAAATCAAATCTTTGTCCTTGGGTGCATGCTTAGGTCCCATGCAAGAAATGGGAATGAATTTCAAACACCAGGGCACCGTTGATTGCCGGCAAAACATTGAGATGCCTGGTTTTTAAATTCTAGTAAATCCAGAACTCGTCTGAAATTCATGAAACTTGGCATGCTATCATGGAGCGGCATCAACATGCGGTGGTAATTTTTTTGTCCCATTTGGGGCAGGTTTGGGTATATGCTTCTCACAAACCAGAGCTTCTCACAACAAGCATGATGGTTTTGGTAGGGAACGCCCCAACTTTGGGGGCAAAACGATATCCATTGCCTCTTATTGCTTTCAATTTTTTTCTCGTGTCAACATAGAACACCAAGAGTGTTGTGTTATTTTTTGTGATTTTTTGGGGTTCGTTTGGACATATTTATGCATTAAGTGAGTTTTCAATGCATTTATGTGCATAATTCAAATTTGAACTACATGCACATGCTCCGGTGCATATAAATTGGTTGAAAAATCAAATCTGTTGTCCTTGGGTGCATGCTTAGGTCCCATGCAAGAAATGGGAATTAATGCCAAACACCCTGCCACCGTCACTCAGCCGCAAACATTGAGATGCCTGGTTTTTAAATTCTAGTAAATCCAAAACTCGTCTGAAATTCATGAAACTTGGCATGCTATCATGGAGCGGCATCAACATGCCGTGGTAAATTTTTTGTCCCATTTGGGGAAGGTTTAGGTATATGCTTGTCACAGTCCAGAGCTTCTCACAACAAGCATGATGGTTTCAGATAGAACACCCGTATGCAAAGTGAGAGCAGGATTTGTGCATCTCTTGAACACTAACGGTTCTTTTGGATGACCCGTGTGAACCACTTACAAACAATTTGGTGCGATTTGCATCTGTCATATTGGGATGTTGCCATTTGTCAAACTAGAAAGATTAGCATTTGTTGATCTAGTAACATTGCCATTTTCCAACCTTGTAACACTACGATTTGGCAAAATATGAAGCTAAAAATCACTAGTAGTATCTAATTTTTGCAACTAAAATTTAGTAATTAAGCATAGATGGAGGCGAGGAGGCGTGTTCAGCGAGGCGTGCAGCGGGTGGCGCAGTGCTATTTGATTTGACAGCGGGCGGCGCAGTTCCCGATACAGCTTTAATGCAGACAGGGGAGAGGGTAGCTGTTTCCAAAATGTTGAATGGCCAATGATGCATCCTCCTTCAATTAGCATCGTGTGAATGCATGAGGGAAGTAATGGGAGGATCGGGAAAAGAGAGGCAGCACGATGTGAATGCAACGCAGTTTGCACTCATATAAAGGCGCCCCTCCATTCCAATGCATCTACCACATTATACGCACCTAAGCATTTTCCTAAGCACCTACACTAATAAGCACAAAAGTGCCCACTCCAAACCCATGGCGGCGATGCGCGCGAGCAGCCAGCGGCTATGCCAGATGGTCCATGACGCCGGCCTGCGGCTGGGCACCATGGATCGTCTCCATACGGTGTTGGCGACCGGCTGGTGGATGGCTGCCATCGACGCCTGCTACGACTCTCAGTTGGACCAGATGATCGTTCGCACCAACAACAAGTTCGTCGTCGTCAAGAATCTCACGGACGACATCGCCATACTCCTCCAGCCCGCGCACCCGGGCTCCTCATTGCCTGCCACCCTAATCGGCCTCCATGGTCGGAACCTCTTTCAAGCACTGGTGGCCCTGCGACTTCCCGTCGACGCCATGAAGAATGTCCACCTGGAGGTCGCGCTCACCGCGAGGCGCCTAGCCCTCCAAGAAACCGTCGACCTACACATCCATGTGTATGAGCGAATCGTGTACATAGGTATATACAAGGCGAGTGAGGACGCTACGATGTTGGCCTTCTTCAGCCGGATGGAAGCCTTGGATGCCTTTGTTGAGAAGCACCTTGACCTCACCACAAAAGCCGTCGCTCCTTAGCTGCCGGTCAGTAGCCCGGCCGGCGCACTGAGTTGAGGAGGAGGTGGTCGTACGTTGATGGATGCATCTTTCTTCTCGCCTCCTGTAACCACCACTCCGATCGCATCATCATGGCCTTAATTCTTATTTTGCTATTGCATTCTCATTTCAGTCAATACAGACATGTGTGATGCCTTTGCTCAATACAGACATGTCCATTCCAGTCTTATTTTGATTGGCTTGAGTGACAGTCTATCCCGCCGTTAGGCGCCACGGCGCGCTCTGCTCATGTCTGTTGGCGCGCTCTGCTCGCGTCTGTCGGCGCGCTCGGCTTGTGAACAACTTTTCCTTGCGTGTTCAACTGCTATATGCACACACACACACACATGTGTGGTTGCTCGCCATTGAGGCGACCGCGGAGCACTCTACTCGCGTTCCTCCGCACGCGCTCTGCCAACGGTTGGGCATGTGCACGATCACGTTGGGGGCCCCGTATGCATGCGTTTGCACCGCGCGCGTTGCCACACGATGCAGTTACGTGAGGCACGATGGAGTTACGCGCTGCAAATTAGACTGCCATCAGGGTCTGCCAATATTCCTGGCCGTCCGGCTTCCCCTTTAATTCCCATGACCATTATAACCTTAGTCTCTTCAACCTTTCGATTGCGCCCCACAACACAGCAAGCACACCCACGACGACACATAGAGAGGGGATGTCCAAGGGTGTTCCAATAGAGTTCGACGAGCATAGAGTGGAGACCCACGCGAGGGAGATGGATCTCTCGATGGTGTACACCATCGACCCGGCCTTGGTGGACGACTACATCAACAGCGTCGAGCAATTGCTTGCTGGAGACAAGTACAAGGTGGTCGACATCGACCTCCAGTACACCACCGGTCATCCCGGCATAGATCAGAAGGTTACTGTCACCCAATTGTGTGTGCGCCATCATGTCCTCATCTACCACTACTGCATGGCCACAGAGCCTTGTGACCGTTTCAACAGGTTTGTCAACAGCACTGACTACAAGTTCGCCACGGTGGAAACCACCAACGATGTAAAAGCGCTCAGTGTTACGGGCTTGGCCTGCAAGAACCTTGTCAAAATCCATGACCACTATAGGGTCTGGGGCAGCACGAAGAAGGACTCCTGGTTGAACTCGCATCGGCCATCATCTACCCCTACTACGAAAAGATGAAGCAGGATGCCCAGAGAACAAGTCCCGTATCCTGGCACAGGGCCTGGATGTAGCAACTGGATGAACCTCACCTCAGCTTTGCGACCAAGAGCATGTACACATGCTACGAGATACACAGGCGGATCGTTGACATGAGGAAGTGCCTCGTTACCAAAATCGACAAGCCCGGATCGAGCCACAAGCAGAGCAAGCGTCACAAGAAGTAGATGATGATCAAATGATCGTTTATGCTAGTTAATCATGCATGTAATATATAGTTTACTTTATTGGTGTGTGGAAATGTCATGTGTGTAGTAGCCACCTATGTAATTACGCATGTAATAGTTTACTTTGGTGTGTGCAAATGTCATGGTTGTAGTAGCCACCTATGTAAGTGGATGTTTAATTTGGTTATGCAAGCATGTTCTTATAAGTGTGTGTGTGTGTGTGTGTCTATATATATATATATATATATATATATATATATATATATATATATATATATATCATTGTTCTGTATGCAATCCCATCGCACAACACACACGTCTTATTAGTAGTAATCGTCTGTGTTATTATCGGTATTCACACACATTTCTGATTACAGACCTGTTTGTCGCGTATCACACACATTTTGTTCATTTGAACCGTTTCTGTTCTCATGTCTCAACGCAAACAGTTCATCCGAGTGAACCGTATGTTGTACATCGCACACACCTTCATCTGGTTGCCCGTTTCTTTTATTCCTCCTCATCGCAAACAGTTAATTGAGATGAACCGCCCTGCATCACACATGCAACTAAAATCTGAACCATATTTGATGCATCCTCCATCGCAAACGTTTTGCACCTTTTTGACGGGGTTTTTACACCACCCTTTGCGATTATGGCATCGCACACAGTTTCGTCGAAGGGTATCTGATCGTAGTGTCACATTAGCAGCATCCTGTAGTAGTGCACGCTCTGTGATGCTGGCTTGGGATCCACAACTTCCAAGTCAGACATCATCGACGGCGACCACAAGGAGGGCATCCAGCTCTTCCAAGGGGAAAGAGCCCATCTGCTCTTCCAAGGGGAAAACGCCCGTCTGCGACATCAGGGAGGCCACCCTACAGTCGTGCTCTTCCAAGGGGAAGGTGCCCATCTGCGATAACATGGAGCGCATCCAGGGTCCGTGCTCTTTCCACGGGAACGAGCCCATCTGTGACGAGTGAGGAAACCCATGATTTGTTTTGTCATGCCTCTTCACAGGGGGGGGCATGATTTGTTTTGCCGTGCCTCTTCACAAGGGGAACCCATGATTTGTTTTGTCGAGTCCCTTTTGTAGTGTAGTGAGAATATGTCGGTTTTAATTGCTATATCTGGTTGTTTGCAGTATGCCTTGTTTATTTCAGTTGTTCACAATGTGATGCTCTATATGTGCACTTATTTACTGTGCAGTACATTTCATCAATCCAGTTTTAAACATACCGATATGAATGCATATATTTGCTTGTTGTTAAGCCTGTTATAGCTAGCATATGCCTCTTTTAAAGTTTTTTGATTGTTCGGTTGTTGGTAGTTAGCATATGTCCAGTTTCAAATGCTATCTTTGGTTGTTCGTAGTATTCCTTGTTTATTCCAATTATTCACAACGTGATGTTCCATATGTGAAAGTATGAACTGTGCAGTTCAATTTCATCACTACCAGTTTCAACAATACCACTATGAATGACTGCATTTGGTTGCTGCATCTTGTAGTTAACACGCATTTCCATTTTTATTTAACAATAACCAGTGTACTTAGACCGGCACAATACCAGTTTGAATGACTATGTTTGCTTGTTGTTAAATGCTAGGCTTGTTGCAGTTAACACACATTTCCACTTGTTTTGCTTTACTAGCGTGGTTAAACCTGCACACTGAAGCTATCTTTTGGAGATTATTTTGTCTGCCATGGATAATTTTGGTTGATGTTTAGCCTGTTGTGCTTAACATGCTTCTCGATGTACCTACATGGGACAATTTTAGGAATGACTGTTGTTTTCCATCGAGATTAGTTTCATCCCATGGCTTATATATGCTAACTGTTTAGGATATCGGTAGCTAGTACCATATAGGCCGGGGGCTAATAAGGGACTAATCGGTGAATCGGAATTTTAACTGGATATATCTGCAACCCATTTATTGTTAGGTTAACTAGGGCCATATGTAATATATCTGAGGCTACATAGCAACATGCACTGTACTTAATGTCTAAATATGCAATCCTAGGCTACATAGCAACAAGGAAGAGTGTTACATTAATGTTTTGATGATGTCTAGATATACGTAGAAGAGCAATAGCAGTAGCAACAACAACAACACAATCCTGTTTTGATACTCAACTTAGCTAGAGGTTAGACTTAGTTTTTAGCTCATGACTAACCCTGAACTAACTTCATCCAAAGAGTTGTTTGGATGGCAGGGTTAGATTGACAATAAATGCACTAGGAGAACTGGTTCCAATTGGCACCTCTCGGGTCGGATAGTTTTTTTGGATGGGTTATAGATGCAACTAGATCAAGCTAGCCCTCATATTTAGATATACTTTAGGGTTATTTGAGCCCGAACTAGCTCAAACTAACTGTAACCCATGGATACAACAGCAGTTAATCAGCCGATAATTTGTAAGAATGCATTAAACTCCTTCCAGCCCATAATATAAGATGTTAATTCATCTAATATGTGAGTATATTGGATGTTATAAAATATTATGAAAGTGTTGTACTACATCATTGTGCAATTGTTATTTAGCTTCTAATATTAACTTGGTGCTTTTAGGTACATATGTCATTGATAAAGATCCGCGCTTCGACCCTTTCTGCGTATGGGGCAATGAGATATCGATGAACCAGGATCAAGTGAGGAAGCTGGTAAAGATTGTTAGTGAAATGGGTCCAAAGATGGCAATTAAAGTATTTGTTTACACTTTATTCAAAACAACAGCGAACTGCAGGATGGTAAGTAAGAAGTCTGCAGCCTTCTTTTTACTGCCCATAATGAGTTGTGAGATGACAATGTCTGAATCTTTTTCCTTTGCAGTGGTTGCCAAAGCAGTTTATTCAAGACTAACTCTCAAACTACATGATTAGTGGGCATGCAAAGGTTAAAGTATTTCTACCAGAACACGGTGATTATCTAGATGTTTTCACGAAGACCGTGAAGGATGGGCGGTCGGCCATCACAAGGGATTGGACTAGAGTCGTGCGTGCCTTCTGCATGAAGGAGGGCACAATATGGGCATTTTGCTTCACCTTGTTCAGCAACCAGAATGTATTTCGCCTCTTTCTTTACCGTCTTTAATAATACAAGTATACAACTGTGGTTCATCATTCTTTATTTGGTTCTTATATAATTCTTGAACATGTGTACCTATGAATCGAATAATGCATTAGTTGTTTGAACCTGGTGGATATGAATAAAGCTGTAGCATCCATTCAAATTCAAATCCAATACAATTTGAAATAGCAGTAATTAAATTATGGTGAAATTACGATCTCCAAGTCTTATGGCACACACGGTTGGTAAAACACAAACGTTTGTGATATACACCATAATTCGAGATGGTTCACAGAGAGGAAACATGTGCATGAAGGTGACGTCTCGACAGTGGAGTCGCCGTAGGGGTAGCGATGGGGCACTGAGAAGGGAGGAGGTGGGGAGGGCTCCGGGGTTGTGTCGGTGCGTGGGAAGGATCCGCCGACGACGAGATCCAGATCGAGCAGGGTGACGAGATTCGTTAGTGTTTTTTAACCTGGTTAATTTTCGTAGGTTTATTTTTGTAGATTTTTTTGCACACGGTTTTTTCTGGATCGACTGGACGATTCCCGCCTAGACCTCGTGGGGGCATTGTTAGTGTTTTTTGTCGAGGGGCTGGTTACCTGCGGGAAGGTGGGAGGTGGGATCGAGGACAAAAAAAACCGTCTTTAGTGGGACGAAAATTGACCGGCGGAGACTACCAACTGCTCCATTAGAAGTAGAGATTCATATTTTCCACGTCTTTTGATTTCATTTTTTTCCTTTTTCACGTTTTTTATACTTTCAAAAATATTCTTAATATATATACATATACTACCTTACATATTTAAAAAAAATATTAATCCAACATTTGAAGAAGTTAAGCGTGTATAAAAATAATGTTTCTTATGTATACCAACAATGTATATAAAAATATATATTATGTATTAAAACAATATTGATCGTATCTAAAAAAGTGTTAACCAAGCATTTGACAAAAAATACCTATTTGTTTATAAAAAATAATCATATATTATCAAAATGTTAAACATGTATAAAAAATGTTCCTGATGTATAACAAAATTTCACGATGTGTGTGAACAAAAAAGTCATCGAACAAAAAAGTCTTAAAAAGTGTTAATCATCTATTTCAAACATAATAGAGATGTACAAAAAATGTTCCTGGTGCATAGGAAAAATGTAGAACGTTTATTGAAAAAACTGAACATAAAAACATAGAAATTAATAAAATGTTGATTGTGTATAAATTTTTATTTCTATTCATATATTTCCAAAATCTAAAACATAAATTAAAACAGTACTCCTAATATATAACAAAAAGTACAATGTGCATAGAAAAAGTAGTCATAAAAATATTATTTTTTGAAAAATGCTAAAGGTCTACAAAAAATGCCCCTCATGTATATGGAAATTATAATCGTGTATTAAAAATCTGAACATTTTCTAAATGTTGATCTTGTATAAAAAAGTTAGTCATAAATTTTAAAAGTATTAAGAATGTATTAAAAAATATTCCTAATATATTCAATGCGCATGAAAAAAGTAGTCAACAAGCAAATAAACTTTTTTGAAAATGTTTTAAACCAATCATAAAAAATGTTCTTGATGCATACATAAAATGTACAATATGGGTGTGCAAAAAATGTAGACATGTGTGGAAGAGAAAAAGAATAAAAAGCGGTGAAAACCGAAGAAACAGTAGAAAGAAACAAAAGAAACACATCAGAAACGAAGAAAAACGTAAAACCCGATTGTTTTAAGGGGTTTGGGTTGAAGATACATATCTCCTTTGGTTGGGCCCATTACCCATTGGGAAGAGGAGGAAGCCCGACTGGGCCAGCCCATTGGGCGGCGTCACATTACGCGGTATTACGGGCCGAAAAGAATCGCAAAAATGTGCGGCGCACTAGCGAGGAATCGAACTGGTGCCCCTGGTGAAGGGAGAGCTCCTGTTCGCCGCCCGCGAGCGGCAGAGGGTTGAGCCTTCGCTGAAACGAGCGCGCGTACGGGCCGGCCCATTCGCAACGCCGAAGGAAATATCAAGAAAAATAAAAACGGGGATATGGAGTCGAACCGATTACCTCAACTGCGACAGCAGCAAGCAACACCAGTCGAACTAGCAACCATTGATAGCTCAACTGCAGCGTTAACTTCAAAGTAGTACTTAGTACAGAGGCAGATCCGGTTTTATTTCTCCATTTCCTATAGAAAATGTGAATAAATTTTCTTAAAAGATGAAAAATGTTTGAAAATTGTGAACAAATTTCAAACGTGAACAATTTTTTTGGAAAAGTAAAAAAAATTTAAAAACATAAGCACAAATTTGAAATTCCGAACAGTTATTGAAACTTTTTATATAGGATGAACAAGTTTTCTATAGACATTGAACATTTTGGTAATATATGTTGAACAATATTTAAATACACATCGGCCATTTTTCATATACGCTGAACAATATTTAAATACACATTGAACACTTTGTGATATACGATGAAAAATATTTAAATACACAGTAAACATTTTTGGGATATATGATGAACAATATTTAAATACACATTGAAAATTTTGTGATATACGATGAACAATATTTACACAGTGAACAATTTTGGGATATATGCTGAACAATCTTTAAATACATATTGAACATTTTTTGATATACAATGAACAATATATAAATACACAGTGAACATTTTTGGATATACGTTGAACAATTTTGAAATACACATTGAATAATTTATAAAAAGTACAATGAACATTATTTTAGTATACAGAAAACATTTTCTTAAATGTATGACGAACATTTTTGTAAATACACGTGTGAGCTCTTTGTATAATACACAGAAAAGAGAAGAAAACGAAAAAAAAACAAAAAACTGAAAGAATAAACCAAAGAAAAGCAAATCTGAAAAAGAAAAAAATCGGAACAAAAACCGGTAGAGAAACCAAACCTGGAAGAGAGAAAAGCCCACAAAAGCAGAGTAAAGAAAAATCTAAACAGAAAACGAAAGAAGAAAACTAGAGAAAGAAAACCAAAAGAAATGCAGCAGATATCGTACGAAACAGAAGCGAGCTGCCCCCGAACAGCGAACGAAAAAGAACCCCGCACGTGAAACCCGAAGTGGGTCGGCCCAACTGATACCGCACGTGAGCGTCGCGGCTTCCTTTTGACGCCTGCGGGCGTCAAATAGGATCCGCCTGGTGAAGGTGTGTGTGTTCCTAGCCAGTGAAGCAGCGTTGTAGATTGTAAAGCAACACATACCTTAAAGAACAAACCACAGTCGCAGATTCGGATTGCGCTACTGTAGTAAAACAGAATCAATTACTATAGTGAATATTTTTTTGAAACAGATTGAGAAAAATTTGAAAATCTTTAATTTTTTATAAAAGCGTATATTTCTACAAGTATGAATATGAATATATTCTGAATTTATTAAAAAATTCAAAAACATACACGTATTTTGGTTTAGAAAGTTCAAACATTTCTTAAAGATGTGAACTTTTTTAAATTCGGAACAATTTTTGAAAAGGAGAACAGTTTTTGAATTTGTGAACAAAAATCTGAAAAAATAGAACATTGTATGAATTTACGAACAAAAAATTGAAACCAAGAACATTTTTTTAAATACAAACATTGTTTTGAATGTGTGTAAAAAATTGAAATTCCTAGTCATTTTTTATTCGTGAACAAATTTTGTAAACAATAAAAAAACTAAAATTTATGAACATTTTTTGAATTTGTGAACAAATTGAAAACAAGAATAATATTTGAAATTTGAAGGTTTGAACTAATCTCGGTACAAAATCGTGATACTTATTTTGGATTGGAGGGTGTAATTTTGTTAAAGAAGTGAAATGTAAAAGGAAGAAAAAGGAAAAGGAAAACAAAAACAGAAAGAAAAATAATGCAATTTTTTAAAAAAATTCCTTTTTAAAATATGAAATATATTGAAATTTGAATAGTATTTGAAATTCTTGAACATTTTCTCAAATAAAAGTTATAAAAAATAAAAACAAACAGAAATAGAAAAATGAAAAATGAAAAGTGGAGGAAAAACGGTTGAGGAACCTTCTAGAAGGTTCTCAAAACCGGTAAAAACTGGCTAGGAACCTTCTAGAATGTTCCATCCCCGGTTCGTTCTAATTCTATTGTATACGCGAATGGGCCCGCCCATCCCCGGTTCGCTTGGTTCCCCTCTTTTGCGAAGCCCCGTCATTTTGACGCATGGAGTGTCATACATAAGTTTTTTCTCTCGAACCCCTCCTGCCATAGAAAACCTGCCGCTGCCACTGACCGAGACAACAAGCGCCGCCGCCGTCGCCGCCGCCGCTGCGCCTGCTCATGTCGTCGCCGCTCCTGCCGAACGCTCTCTTCGCCGCGCCGTCTTCGAGGAGACTCTCCCCACCCCCGCGGCGCGCCCTCACCTCAGGCTGTCACTTCCGCGTGACCCTGTTCGGTTAATCCCCTCACCAAAGGGATTGAAGGGGATTTTGACTTGCAAGGGATTTAATCCCTTCCAAACCTCTTCAAACCCTGCCTAACCGAACAAGCCCTGTATTCTCCATCCCACAGGATCCCCTCACCTCTCTGTTTGGTTCATCCATCATGGTAGTTGTGATGGTAAACTGTTATTGTGAATAAGTTCTGTTCTAGGGCCTATTCGGTTTGGAGGATTTTCATAGGAAACACATAGGAACAAGGATCCCGAAGGAAATTTCCTATAGATGCGTTCGGTTTGTAGGAAATGTGTATAGGAATTTCGTAGGAATACTATTCATTTCCTGTGTTTTTGGAGGAAATTACACATCCACTCAAAGCTCATTTTGCGCGTAGGAACGAGGCGAGCCAATTCCTTAGGGTGGCAAGTGCCATCCTATAAAATTCCTATACCAGTCCTAATTCCTACGTTATGAAATCCTCCAAACCGAATGAGCCCCTAATGCTATTGTTCCTGTTGAAACTAGGAGTGGTACTGCACGTGTTTGCCGTCATGATCATTCTAACAAAATGCATAATTTTTTGCCTCAGGTTCCAGTGATTCTCACTTATAAGTTATAAAGGTTCGACGTATGGCGCTAACCTGATTGCGCAAGCAGGTCCGATCTCTGCACACGCACCCTCCCCTTTTTAATTCAATTAGATAAATATCGTATTCGATACCAAGGCGGCAATTTCAAGCCTAGTCCATTTCAATAATTACAGGTTCTAGACCCGGGAAAAAATAGACATATTCCTCAATTAACACAAAAGTACAATTCCAATCGAAACTTAAGAAACTACAACCAAAATTTAAGAAACAAGAACCGGAACTTAAGTTCCGATTGTTGATGTTTTATAAATTCGAAAGGGCCAGACATATATATATTATAAAGAAAGTAATCCAGCTCATTGATTCCTACCACTTAATCTTAATTTTGTATCTTCCTGGAGAGGGAACTCCGGGAATACTAATTCCAGTTTTGTTATAGTTTTTTTTTCTTGGCCTGAGCAGCGACTCTGTATTGGCTTTTGTTATAGCTTTTTTTCTATTTTGTTGAACTGCCTTCCTTTCAGGGAACACCTTTGTATCCTAAAATTGATGTTATGCTATGGAACTCAGAGAAGTTTGCCCTTGACTGAAAGAGGTTTGTCATGTTGATTGTTTTTGTAGATCTTCACTTTTCTGCACAAAAGTAGACCATTTTTTGATTTATATTATCTAATGAAACCAAATGTTGTGTCCCTGAGAAACCAACTTCATATTTTATGACAGACTTACCATTTGCTCCTCTTAGGCTGTGCTTGAATATTTTCTTAGGAGGGAAATGCTCCCCTTGGTATTTCTTTAGCCATTTCGTTTGTATAAGTTTTTGGGCTTACTGATCCTTCTGGCATTTTTTCAGTTGACGAAGATAATGGATGGGATTTAGGATTCTTGAATCATCTGAAGCCAAACCTGCGAAGAGCTCACGGCTGGAGAAAATAGTTGCTCCAGTACTGAAATCATGTCGATTTAGATTCGTCTATTGAAGTTTTATTTCGATTTACCTTTTCTTTTAACTATTATGTCTGTTATATCTGAAATCTGTTTTGTCTCTCCCCACTTATATATCTTGCTATCTTGGGATCGGCATGGATCTTTTCTAAATTGAGAATAAGGTTCTATTAGCTGCTGGTGCAGTTTGGTGCTTAAGATCTTAGCATTACCAACTTATTTTTGAGAACCTGGAAAAAATTGCGCACTGAATGTCTTAGTTGGCCTGTGAAATTAGATGGTTCTTGTGACTCCGGTCTGATTATTTTTAATTACCATTTGTGCAATAAGTTTCAGTGTAAGATTAGCTATTTACATAGGAATGGAGCTAGTCCTTTTCAGTCCTTTCCCTGCTATGAAATTAGATGGTTCTTGTGAGCCATGTGGTTTCTTTGGTTTTATATACTTTTAGGTAACATCTGTCAAATAAGTTTTTGTGTAAGATTAGCTATTCTGTAGTTCAAAAAGGCGCTCTCACCTAGGCGTGCTTAAGCGCTGGGCGTTGGCAGCCCCAGGCTCTCAAAAAAGCGGCCGGCGAGAAATCAGTCTTTTCTGGTGAGGAATCAATCTCCCAGCGAGGATTCATCCTCCGTGACAAGGGTTCAACCACTCTGACAACAAGTCGACTGATTCCGGCGAGGGATTGAGATTCTCTGGCTGTTTCTCATCGGCGCAGCAAGGGAGAAAGGAGAGGAAGAGGCAGCATCGGTGCAGCAAAGGGAGACAGGAAGAGGCAGCGCATAAGCGAGTTGGGTGCGAGTAGGTCCCAAAACGTATAGTTAACGCCCAACGCCTTTTTGAACCTTGGCAACTGACTTAGTGTCTTTTTCAATCATTTCCCTGCTGTACTAATTAAGGTTTTATGAATTTTACATCTTCGACAGGAGGCTAACAGTAACAATGATTCGAAAGCACCAGTTTCTATGCGCATTGTGATGTCTTCATTGGGTATTTCTGGTTTCTTCTCCCATGTTATGACCGGGCAGACTTATGCCCGTAGGAGGCCCACCGGGCAGATTTAGTTAGGGGCTTGGCCCACAAGTTATCTTATTTTTTAGCATCGTGGTTATATATACTAGCTGTAAGACTATTTTTGAGATTAAGCAATAAGAAGAATTCTATTGCCCGGCTCCCAGAGGAGCCGGACCCTAAACCCTAGCCGCCCCCTCTCTCAACCGCCGCCTCCCTCCTTCCACCTCGCAACAGCGCCTGCGGGTCGGCCGCCGCGCCCTCGCCCATGTCCACTCCCGTCCTTCCCCTACAACCTGAGGAGCAGGTCCGGTAGGACCCTGGGTTCTACCAATTTGGTATCCAGAGACTCGGGTTCGATCACGTCTTCATCAACACCCATGCCGCTGCTGCCCGTCGTCACCACCGCCCCGATGACCACCGTTGGGGCCCCCACGCTGCCGGGCCCGATCACCACCGCGGGTTCCCCATCGCCGCCGGCCCCAGTCACCTCCGCGCCGCCGACGACCACCGTCTTCACGCCGAAACAGGTCACCAGCACATTTGCGGGATCTCGTGACGTCCGTCCAGGGACTCTACCTGTACCTAGCAGGGCCGTAAGCACCGCCTCCGGCTGCGCCGATCGCCGCCTACGGCCACCCCGCGCTACCGTGGCCGTCCCAAGGCATGCCTGCAAGCGGCGGGCCACCGCTGCTGCCGTTCCAGGCGGGGCACCCCAGCGGCCTGCCACCGCCGCTGCTGCAGCATCATCAGCCTCCAGCCGCGGCTCCTCTATGGCCGCAGTGGCCAACTCCGTCCCCCGCAGCACCCATCGCGCCTTCCCACCCTCCACCACAGACGCTGCAACCACCGGCGCCACCTCTGCCCAGCTCGGGGGCGTCCTCGCCGGCCGGCCTGCCGATCCATCAGGTCCGGTTCCCGCCCTTCCCGTCGCCACTACCAACTTGGCGGCTGGATCTTCGCCATCACCGGTCTACACCACGGCTCCAGAACGGATCACCCCGTTCCCGCAGTTCGACGGGCCATTCGGCTCCGCGGGTCACTACCCGGACTACTCCGACCAGGCACCACCCGCCTCACTGTTCCGCACCTCCGAGCCAGTTCGACACGGCGCTCCGACCCAGACACCGCCGCGGTTCGCCAAAATCGACTTCGCCACATATGACGGCACGGAGGACCCCCTCAACTGGCTCAACCAGTGCGACCAGTTCTTTCACGGGCAGCGCACCCTCGCACCGGAGCGTACCTTGGTCGCCTCTTACCACCTCCGTGGCGCGGCACAGACATGGTATTACGCCCTCGGGCAGGACGAGGGCCGCATGCCCCCTTGGGAGCGCTTCCGCGAGCTCTGCCTCCTTCGCTTTGGGCCTTCGATCCTCGGGAGCTTCCTGGCGGAGCTCAGCCGCCTTCCCTTCACCTCCACGGTGCAGGACTTCGTTGACCGTTTCCAGGCCCTGGCGTGCCACGCGTCGGGCGTGACGATGCAGCAGCGGGCCGACCTCTTCGTCGGTGGACTTCCGGATCACATCCGCGTGGACGTAGAGCTTCGTGGACCGCAGGATCTCCAGACGGCCATGTATTATGCCCGCCTTCGAGTGTCGCGCCCAGGCCATGCAGTGGGCAGCCCCGGCTCGCGGAGGCCGACAGGCCGCCTGGCAGCCCCCTGCGCCGGGCCGGCCACCCCCGACCGCCCCGACGACTACCCCCCCGGCCGTGACGCGGCCCTTCCGTCGTCTCTCTCCGGTGGAGCAGATGGAGCGGCGGCGCCAGGGCCTCTGCTATAACTGCGATGAGCTCCATACGCCGAGCCATGTCTGCTCGTGCCTCTTCTACTTGGAGACGGCCGACTACATCAAGGAGGACGCCCTGGTCGACGGGGCCGACGCACTGCCGCACCCAGCGACTGCTGAGGTCGCACCCGCGGCCGCCCCGGCGACGACACTCGTGGTCGCCCATACCGTTTCAACACTCCCCTTGATGGGTGGTAGACATCTATCATCCCCATCTTGTCACACGCCAAGTTACAGTCCTTTGTTCCCAGTCCCTTTGCCAAGCAGTCTGCAAAGTGCTACCCAGAGCTGACATGTGTAAGGCTGATGATCCCAGCATCAAGTTTCTCTTTAATGAAGAAGCGATCAATTTCCACATGCTTCGTCCTATCATGTTGAACTGAGTTATTAGCAATGGCTATAGCTGACTGGTTGTCACACCACACCCTCAAGGGTCCCTTCCTTAGAAGTTTCAACTCGCACAGTAGGTGCTTCACCCAGAGCATATCACACAACCCTTGAGATAATGCTCTATACTCAGCTTCTGTTGTTGATCTAGACACAACAGTCTGTATCTTGCTTCTCCATGACACCAAATTTCCTCCCACAAACACACAGTAGCCTGAAGTTGATCTTCTATCATCTTGACAACTAGCCCAATCAGAGTCACTATAGCGATCCACCTCAAGAGGTCCACTCTTCGCAAACCACAATCCTTTTCCCGGAGTCCCCTTCAAGTATCCCAGGATTCTGTGAACAATATCAAGATGTCCACTTCTTGGTTCATGCTCAGAACCGCCATGGTGTACGTAATGTCAGGCTTGTATGACACAAGTACAATAACCTCCCAACCAGCTTCTGATAATCTTCCTTATTCACTAGCTCACCTGATTGTGCTCACTTGATGATTTTGTTCAATCGGAGTAGGGGCTGCACGACATCCCATCATGCCCATGTCACTCAAGAGATCCAAGGTGTATTTTCGTTGGCACAAAGATATTCCCTTCTCTGTCCGAGCCAGTTCTATGCCAAGGAAGTATGTTAGATTGCCCAAGTCTTTTACCTCAAACTCCTTGCATAGACAACCCTTCAATCTCTATTTCCTCATCATCTCCAGTGATGATAATGTCATCCACATAAACAGCAAGAATGGTGATCTTCGTTTCAGAGTGCATGTAGAACATTGTGTGGTCACCGTTACACTGACCATACCCCATGCCACGGACAACACGTTTGAACCTATCAAACCATGCCCTCGGTGATTGCTTCAGTCCATACAAGGATTTCTTCAGCCTGTATACCTTCCCCATGGTCTCTGAAGTACCAAAACCTGGTGGTATCTCCATGTACACTTCTTCCTGCAACTCACCATGCAAGAAGGCATTCTTGACATCTAATTGATGCAATTTCCACCCAAAGTTTGCAGCACAGGAGACCAATATCCTTACTGTGTTCATCTTTGCCACGGGAGCAAACGTCTCATCGTAGTCAATTCCATAAGTTTGACTATATCCTCTGGCGACCAATCTGGCCTTATACTGTTCCACCTTCTCTTCGGGATTCTACTTCACTTTATAGATCCACTTACAACTCACTGCTTTCTTTTCTGCTGGCAATGTGGTTAGCACCCACGTCTTGTTTTTTCCCAATGCTTCCAACTCCTCTATCATCGCTTCATGCCACTTCGGATCTTGCTTTGTGGCCCTCCATTCTTTTGGGATTGACACAGTTTGAAGAGACGCAACAAACACTCTAATAGGAAGGAGACAAAGCCTCATAAGACACATAATTTTTCAGTGTCATGATCATCAGAAACCTCCGGTGGTAAAGCCTTTTGTGTTGCTTCACGTGTCCCCTTTCGCAACGCAATAGGCAGTTCCACTGTGTCAGATGAGCTTGCACCACTGCCTTGCTGCTCCCCCTGCACTTGTGGTTGCCATTGAGAATATACCAGACGAGTGTCAGATGAGTCATGCACTTGTGGCACTTGTGGTTGTCGTCGAGAGTATACTAGGGGAGTCTTCTCCATCGATCTCGAATAGGGAGTTGGAGATTACCAATCTGAATGGAACCCACTGGTGGCTGGACTTGAACCTGCACATCACCATCAGTGAGAGTACCAACTGGAATTGTACCCACAATTGGCTGGACTTGAACCCGCACATCATCATCAGTGTTGGTGTCCATAGAACCCTTTTGAGTGCGAGATACAACCTTCTCCCCCTCTTGACCATTCTGCACAGAGTGTGAATGGTCAAGCCCTTGAAACAACACACTTAGATCTGTGGGGTCACCATAGAATGGCTCAGACTCCCTGAAGGTGACATCCATACTGACAAACCTACGCTTCTCAGAGGGACACCAACATGTATACCCATATTGACTAGAAGAATAGCCCAGAAAAATACACTTCACTGCTTGCGGATCAAGTTTCCCAACAGAAGGATGATGATCACGAACAAAACAAGTACTGCCAAACAACTTTGGGGGAACAACAAACTTAGTTTCTCCATATACTAGCTCACATGGCGATTTCATGCCTAGTATTCTTGATGATGTCCTGTTGATCAGGTATGTGGCTGTCATAACTGCTTCACTCCACCAGAACTTGGGCACATTCATTGTAAACATCAATGACCGAGCAACCTCAAGAATATGTCGATTCTTCCTTTTTGCCACTCCATTCTGAGGAGGGGTGTCTAGGCATGATGTTTGATGAAGAATACCTTGATCAGACAAGAAGGCCCCAAAGGTGTTGTTCACATACTATGTACCATTGTCAGTCCTGATCACCTGCACCTGAAATTGATTCTTCACGAAGGCATGGAAATTCTGAAAATAGCTAAACACCTCATCTGTGTGACGCATCAAATAAAGCCAAGTCATACGAGAATAGAAATCAATGAATGTATTAAAGTACTTCATTCCGTTCATTGACACAACTGGGAAAGTCCATACACCCGAATGAATCAACACAAAAGGGGATATGCTTCTAAGTCCCTTACTCACATATAAGGCTCTTGTGTGTTTGGCATATTCGCAAGCATCACATGCCAACTTGCCCTTGCCTATCCCACACATAACATCCGGAAAGATTCTACTCATCTTATCAAAAGATATATGCCCCATCTACAGTGATGGATCATCGCCTCCTTCTCCTTGTCCTCCATGGTCGCAGCACACACCAAGTCCGGCTGCACCTCCTGGTCCATGTACCAGAGCCCCCTACGCCTGGTGCTAGTCCCAACCATCTGCCTCGTCTGTCACTCCTGAATCACGCAACCGAATTTGTTAAGGATCACACGACAGTCTATGTCATCAATGAGAGCACTGAAAGATACCAAATTGACAGGAAAAGCTGGCACATGTAAAACTGAGGATAGGGAGATGGTTGGAGTGCACTTTACTGTACCAACCCCTATGACATGTTTTGTGCCATCAACCGTTTGTATAGTGCCCGTGTGAGAAGGGGGATGCTTATTGTAAGACTCGAACACACAGAATTTACTAGCAACATGCTTAGATGCTCCAGAGTCAAGAACCCACTCTGGAGCGCTTTCATTAGTAGCAAGAGATGCTCTTTCCGAATTACCTTCATCAGTGGAGGCCTAGTGAGCAAAGTGACCATAGGCTACATCATTGCCTTTTGACGTCCCCATGTCTCCTGCAACGGCCATGTGAGCTCTCTGACCCCTCGAGTGTCCCGAGTAGCCACCTCTCCCCTAGAAGCCTGACCCCCTAAGGTCTGTGAGTATCCACCTCTACCTCTAGCACTCCTGCTTCTGCCAGTTCCCCCTCTGTTGTATCCCCTGCCTCTGCCATGAGTTGGACATTCCCTCTTCCAGTGTCCTACCTCCCCACAGATATGACATTTGTTGGGATCTCCCCACTCCATGTGCTCAGCGACTGCAAATGTCGAAGCTGGCACAACCTTCACGTTTGCATGCTCAAGAGTAGGCGCACCTCCTCTTGAGTCATCACTGCAATAGCCTCGGCAATGGTAGGCAGACTAGGTTGGTGCAGCAGAGAAGCCTTCATGCCATCAAAGCAACCTTTGCATCCAGCCAAAAGTTTCAGCACACGTCTGTGTGCCATCCATTTGTGCCCTGACTCGATTGAAGCCGCATCATAGAGTTCCAAAGGGTCGCAGTTATCCTGGTCAGCCCACGGAGCCTGCAGTTCTGCCACGTATGCCATCACTGACATGTCATCATCTTGGCGCAGCAACCTAATCTTGTCCTCAATCTGAGCAATGAGCATGACATTGCCCTTGCCAGAGTACTGGGTGGACAGAATCTTCCATATCTCAGCAGGTGTGGATAGTCCCTCCACGGAGCGTCCAATGGAGGGCACCATGGAGTTCAACAACCACACCATAAGTACAGAGTGGATGGCCGTCCACCTCTTTCCCTTTGCACTACACTTGTTCCTGGTTCTGCAACGATGCCCAACAAATGTCCATCAAGCTCCTTCTGCTCCACAGCCCACAAAGCCCTCCTGGACCAACTCAAATAATTTGTCGCCCCCTCTAGCTTCATGTCCAGGGGCGGCATTTTGAGTTTCTGAGACACTTCCTGTCAGGGAACGATGGCCATAGAGTTGGACTCTGCGAGGATCTTCGCGAGCTTCTCGAAAGCCTCACCAACAACATTTGGTTCAACCATCGTTGGTCGGGATAAACAGCAGCAGTAGCCCTCAGAATAACACACTCCAGTTACTCAACAGTAGCAGCTCTCAACGACGGCAACCACACCGCAGCAAGTCCCCAAAAGAAAATTTGGATCCACAGCCTCACGAGCAAGCTGCAGAGACAAATAGCAACAGCAGACACAACAGCGGTCCAGCTCGAGCACTTCCTAATCCAAATCGAGCTCCCACAGAGCCGCACCTCCTCTGCCGAGCTGCCACAGCACCGTCAGCCGCCTCTGCTCCTAGCTCCGTCGTCGCCGGCCACGCAGCTCCCGCGCCGTGCCATCACGTCACAGCACCGCCGCCTCTCGCGCACGCGCACGGCTGCGCCCGCAGCCGCCTCTCCCCGCCTGGCCCTGCCTGGGTCCCGCCACCTCGCTAGCGAGTGACTACGCTGCCGCCGCTTGGTCTGATACCATGTTGGTACGGGAGGGAAGTACCTTCAGACAGGATTCCTTCTCGTGTCGGGTGGCTCGCGTGGTACACTGTGTGGCAGCTCGCACGGGGCAGAGGAGAAGCACCTCTTCTAGGTCAGATCCACTCATGGGCTTGGGCCCAACAAACATATCAAGATGGGCTAGGGTCCATACTGGTTCAACAGTGGGTACCTACTTGAGCTAGTCGTTCTTGGAAGGGTTGAAGAACCGGCTGACAAGGAGAGCTCATAATGGAAGAAGTGGAGTGTCACCAACTCCCTGGCCTAGATATTGAACTCCATGATTCTAGGCTTTGCAGTGTCTGTTGAGGCATTGCCAAATGCTTCTACTGTGTGGAGTATGCTTGTCCACGAGGTATTCTGGTAAGGGAAACCTGATGCTCATGTCTTAAATTGAAGACAAGATCCATGTTGTTCGTCAAGGTGAAGAACCATGCTGGTGTATGTGAATAAGCTGCAACACCTTTGAGCAGATCTGGATCAGTGTGATCCCCTTGAGCTTCCACATGCAGAGTCCATGGAGATTAGTGTGATCCCGTTGAGTTTCCACATGCGGAGTCCATGGAGATTGACAGGAAGTGGGTTCAGCACAGGCGTGTGATGCAGTTTCTAAAAGGCCTAGATCAAGCTTTTGAGAGTAGGCATGTTGCGCTGCTAGATGAGCCGACGTTTGTGTCTCTTGATGAGGCCATTGTTGTGATGTCCCAAGAAGAGGCACGCCTGCAGTCAAGAGATGGAAATGAATATGTTTATAGAGTGGCTAACCCGCGAGGTTTTGGGGAGTTCCTACAGAAGAGACATAGGCCGAGGGTAGTGTTGGCAGTAGCAGCCGAGGTGGTTGGAATGGGAGTGGTGGTTCTTGGAATGCTCCCAAGGCAAATGTAGTTGCTTCAGCTGAAGGAAAGCAACCTGCAGGAGGGCAGGAGACTACTACTAGCTATGCCAACTTTGTCGATACAAATGAAGGTAACATTGAACACACATCAATAGCAGACCATAAAATAAACTCTAAATGG
Source organism: Triticum aestivum (assembly GCF_018294505.1). NCBI lineage: Eukaryota > Viridiplantae > Streptophyta > Magnoliopsida > Poales > Poaceae > Triticum > Triticum aestivum. Next base: position 89,859,319 of record NC_057812.1, on the reverse strand, counting down.
TGCTTGACTCTGGAGCATCACAACATGTTGCAGGAGACTTTTAATGAGTTTAAACCTTATGTTCCACACTCTCTCGCACATCAGAAAAACATTCACATAGCAGATAGGACAGCCCAACTCATCACAGGTGTTAGGATAGTTAGTTGCACACCGAATATTGGATTATCCTCAGTGTTGCATATGCTAGCTTTTCCCATGAACTTAGTGTCCTTGAGTGCTTTGGTTGACCAAATTGATTGCCGAATAATTCTTGACAAGGTTGAGTTCTTGATCCATGAGATCGGCGGGCAGGAGTCTTTGGAACTGGAACAAGGTGTAGGGGGTTGTGGTACATGAAGCGCAACATGATGGACCGGGACGCAATGGGCATGCTAGCTGTTGTTGCTGAGGATAAGGAGACTAGAGACTTAATCCATCACTGTAGGATGGGACATGTGTCTTTTGGTAAAGTGTCTCAAGTATTTCCTGATGTAATGAGTGGTGTGTTAGGTTACTGGCCATTGGGCGTTTCCAGTGACTTTAGTCCCACCTCGGTTACGGGAGGAGGCTAGAACCACCTTATAAGGGAGAGAGCCACAGTCCCTTCAAGCTAGTCTTTTGGGATGTGATGGGCTCTCTGCTTGTAGTCGTGGGCCAGAGACACTAACAGGGCATGCACAAGAGCAAGCTGCACCGTGATGCGTGTGAGTTTGCTAAACATGAGAACCTCATATGTGAGTAAGGGGATTGGGAGCATATTTCCTTTTGTGTTAATCCACTCTGATGTATGTAGTACTTCGTTATGTTCATTGATTGCCATTCGCGGATGACTTGGATCTATCTTCTGAAACATAAAGATGAAGTGTTTCAATGTTTTTTATGCACTTGTTCAGACTCAATTTAATGTGAAAATTCAAGCACTCAGACCCGACAACGGCATCGAGTATGTTAACAAGTACTCCCTCTGTAAACTAATATAAGAGCGTTTAGATCACTATTTTAGTATTCTAAATGCTCTTATATTAGTTTACGGAGGGAGTAGGATGCAAATTTGGAACCTTTAGGGTACCCTCCGACCCTACTTAGTTCAACCAAATGAATTAAAGTTTCAAAATTGAGGTGATTCTGAATTTTTTTAGTTCATTTAGTTGAACAAAAGGAGGTCATAGGGTACCCTCAAGGTTTCAAATTCGCATGCCTATTAACAAGGTAATTGGTGCTTTCATGTTGGACAAGGGCATCCTGCATCAAACATCTTGTCCGGACACACCTCAGAATGGGATGGCACGGAGGAAAAGTCGCCACCTGCTAGAGGTGGCCCGGGCATTGATGTTCACCATGAATGTGCCCAGGTTCTTGTGGAGTGAAGCTGTCATGATGGTCACCTTCTTGATCAACCACAAGCCATCCCGGGTCACATGTATGAAATCAAGGTGTGAGTTGGTTTTCACAGAAAATAAATTTCCAGATCCCCCCAAGGTGTTCTGTTGCACTTGTTTTGTTCGTGATCATAGGCCATCAGTAAACAGATTGGATCATCGGGAAGTCAAGTGTATCTTTATTGGGTATTCTTCAGGACAAAGAGGATATAAATGCTGGAGTCCGTCTGTGAGGCCGACATTTGTGAGCATGGATGTTACGTTCCGTGAATCGGAACCTTTTTATGGTGAGAAAACTGATCTAAATGTCTTGTTTGAAGAACTAGACTAATGTCCCCAACCGGAAATTGGTCAAGAGGGGGGAGAGTAGTAGCACACATATGCGAATGATGCAATAGTCACGTTTAGCAACATGCGGCTCATTAGTAACTCTTGTGGTGCATGTAATACAAGCATTAGCTTCCACCGGTGATGTAGTTACACCGGCTCAGACTGGTAGTGTGATGAGGTGGACAGCAGGACAACAGAGCAAGGTGAACAACTAAAGGTGTATTCACGGAAGTGTGCACCAGCTCAGATTGGTAGTGTGCCAAGGTGGACAACAGAGCAAGAGAAGGAGCTAAAGGTGTATTCACGGAAGCAAGGTGGTGGGGTTGCACATCAGGGAGAAACTAGATCAGCCACTGACGGAACAATAGGGTAGTACTCATGTGATTTCCATCTCCTCTAACGCGGAATAGGCTGAAGGGTCAATTAAGGGGAAAATTGCATTGAGAACTATTCGAGCAACAACAGGGATACCAGAGAAATGGTATAGGTTTGATGACAATGATATTGGAAAGTATGTCTCCTATGAATCATTATCTTCATCCCACAAAACATTTGTTGCTTCTCCTCAATCTGTGTCAATTCCGACTGACTGGAAGAAGGCAAAGGACTCAAAGTGGCGACTGGCCATGGTGGAAGAGCTGGAGGCTCTGTGTAAGAACAAGACATGGGTACTAACATCCCTTCCAACAGGAAAGAAGGCATAGCTGCAAGTGGGTATACACCGTGAAGTAGAATGTAGAAGGGCATGTTGAAAGGCGAGGAGGTACAACCAAGACATTGACTACGATGAGACCTTTGCTCCAGTAACAAACATGAACACCACGAGGATTCTGATCTCATATGCAGCCGACTAAGAATATACTGGAATAATCGGGGAGGCCTGAACTGATTAAGAATCCTGTCAGGGAGGAGTACATCACATCTAGCTTACAAAATGTGACATTCCAGCATTCCCATCTAAAAGAGGAATGGTGTGAACCGACATGACTAGACCCACTCCCACCCCCACCCACCCCGTTGTGGTTGTGTTCTACTCCCCTCCTAAAAAGTCTCACTGCTCCCTTAACCCTCGATGCTCCCTCAACACTAGCCGCTTCCCTCAAGCCTTGCCACAAACTTCCCATTCTCTACTTTCTTTCTCTACCTCTGACACGACCTCCACTCTCTTAGTTTTACTTTGGCGGTGCTACGTAGGTCCACTCATCACTGTGGTTATGAGCACAAGGTGGACAACCACATAACAAATCATCGATAATCAAATTCATGAGTAAGCACTTGGCGGATCAACTCGTTGATGATTAGAACTTTGAGTCCATGGTGGCTAATTCCATGGTGGATCAGCTCGTTGATGACCATATTATGGATTTAATGGAGGACACCACCTCTAGTTTTTGTGACAATTACAATCTTGGTGAGTTCACTCCTCTTTTCTGCTGGTTTGTCTGTACAGTCTTTTGTGGAATATGGCAACGATCTATCATGGAGGTGGTGAAGAGTAAAATCGGTGATGAAACTTAGGGGAATTGGTCATCGGAGTAGGGTTTTTTCCTACCATTAGAACACCAACTCATCCCAATTCTCATGTAATTTGGGTTACCATTCGTTATTTGAATATTTTTATGTGTAAAGATCATGGCATGCCTTCATCCATTTTTGATCATGCAAATTTTGTTTCCCTTTCTTCCCTTATATGTAGAGAAAATGCAACTAGGAGGCAACCCCTTGATCAATTATGGTGAGTTCTTGTGTTCTACTCACTACAACCACCGCTCCGGAGGTGTGTGTGGGGGGGGGGGAGTGAACCGTGTTTCCCTTCCCACAAGTGAATACAGGTAGGGTTAGGTTTTAGTGTCCGGCATGAGGGCAATGAGGGTGTTTAATATTCTTTTATCGTTTCTTCCTCGCCATGGTTAAATTGAAGATTTGGTGGCCTTTGTTGGCTCGTTGTCCGCTCAGGGTAGCGAGATTCGTTTTTTTGTTTGTGGATGGAGGTTGTTGCTTCTTGGAGGCAAGTTGTCGAGATGAGATCGACGATGGCTTTGTTACAGGGGTGGTTGTCCGAAGTGTTAAGCTTCATGCACTAGCCAACGCAACCAAAAGTCTGAACTGATGGAAAGGTGTAGGCACCCACATATGCACTTCAACACCCCCTCTCACATGTGATGCGGGAACTAAGTGAATAGAGTCAGAGGTATGGCTCAAGGCCTATATGTGGACGCAGAGGGGGCAACAACAATTTTTGGATAAATTGCGAAAGCCAGGACTTGAACTCAAGACCTTAGGCTCTGATACCATGTTAAGCTTCATGCACTAGCCAATGTAACCAAAAGTCCAAACTGATGGAAAGGGACAGGCAATCTACATATACACTTCAACACAAAGTTGGTTGATATAGCGTTCTTCCATAATATCGTGGCGAGATCCATGTGGTGGATCCAGACCTAGGTCAACACGGGGTTGTCCCACTGCCAATGTGACTCAATTCTTGCGATGAGCCTATTATTCGACTCTCAATTAGTCTTTGATGATGGCACTTAGTTCTTGCATTGATGGAGGTTTGGCTTCTCAAATGAACACCTTGATGGTGACTAAGGTTGGCAGTAACCATGGCCTTGGTGTGTGCAAGAGCCACTTAGCGCTTAATATTAATTTTCTATTCTGTGGGTTCTTTCCTACACAAATTCCAATGACTTCTCGCGGTCTCTAGCAGTTTTCGATGCATTTTATCCAAGCCTTGTTGATATGAGGATGCACGATTACTACGAAAAATGTGATTAGGTAAAACCTAAACCATCTAATGTATAACATCGGCTCGAGTGCACGGTAACCACACCCCTCTAACCTATCCCTCACATAATGTAAATCCAAACATGGCCAACTTGAAAAGATAACCATTGGTGGACTCCAACAGTGCCCATGAAAGTCCAAGGATGGCATAGCTATTAATCAAAAATCTAAAGGTGGCATAGTAATTAGTCAAAATCCAAAGATGGCATAACTATTAATCAAAAATCCAAAGATGGCATAGCAATCAATGAAAATCCATATTTGGATTTTCATTTATTTTTTGCCATCTTTGGGTTTTCATTTAATGATTTGCCATCTTTGGATTTGTATTTATTGCTATGCTATCCATCTTTGGGTTATCATTTATTGTTTGCCATATTCGGATTTTCTTTTATTTTTTGCCATCTTTGGGTTTTCATTTAATGATTTGCCCATAAAACAAAATATCCACGACAATTTTAGATCCCAAAGTAAATATCTTTTTACTAAAAATGCAGTCACCCCCTTCATTGTAGGATAGTCACCACCACAAAATGGTGAAAGGACAACTGTAAATAGCTCATGTAAATTCCATGTATTTTTGGGGTCCTCTATGAAATTTTGACCCGCCCTTTCCCTATAAAAGCTCTGGATTTGTTCATATGTTTGGTACTGAGTTGTCGAGAAAAAATTGAAGGGGGGAGTTTTCTGGTTGTTGTTGTTGTGTCGAGAGGTGAAAGGGAAGGAGGGGCCATGTCGGAGGCGGCGGGTGAGGCGGCATATGGCGCGGACATGCCCGAGAGCCCGCTTCATCCTCAGCCACAACCCATCGTTGGTGCCCGCCTGGACGACGCCCACGAAGGTAACACTTCCTATTCTGCACCGCACTCATCGTGTCCCACGGCCAACAACGGTGTTGTGCATGTGCCTGCCATGAGCGCGAGCTCTGAGCCACCCAAGCAGAAGCGCGGCCGCCCGCGGAAGTAGACCCCAGATGGTACCAAGCCGCCAGCTATCTTCCCGGCACCATATCCTATTGGTGTTGTCGCTTCCCCGACACCTGTTCTACCCCCGGGCTTCACGTTGGGATTGTGGGGCGTAGGCGTCGTGAGGCCCCAGGCACCACTGCCGTCGCCATTACCGCCACCACCCTTTGAGAATTCAAAACAACGGGCCAAGAAGAAGAGGGTATGGCCGCCGAGGTCCACAACCAGCAAGAAGCAGCGGGAGTTGGCAGTAGCAGGTATATAGCATTCTTTCTTGCCTCTGTTAGTCAACGCATGTAGAGTAGCGAAAAGAGCAAAAGTGCATAGATGGATATGATTGTTAGATGGTATTCTAGTCCTGATAATTATATGTAGTAACGACCACCGCAAAATGACCAGAGGCAGCAGTCCTGCCCAACTCAACTGGCCTAACTCTCACCTTTTAGGAATGCTAGAAAAAAATATGACCTTTCTCGCTAGTTAGTCTAAAGTATTACTGCTAAGGTGTCAGTACTTATACCTGGTATTCTTAATGTTAGCATATTGGTTTGTACATTATATCAAGCATGGAATTATTTATCTATGTTGGACATTCAGTAAGAGTTGCCACATGTTAGACATGGAAACTAAGCTTTCGTTGGGATTCCTCGCAGAAGTATTCGTGGTGCTTTGGAATTATATTTCTAGGATGTTAGTTCAGTCATGTACTATTTATAGGCTCATGCTCATCAGTGCTATAATCAGTTTGCCAACATCACAATATATTTCCCAATGGTTTATAATTTGAAACGGATCTCTTCTTTTTCCGACAGAGCCAGATGCGACTGGATTCGTTCCTCAGGTCATCACAATCCAAGGTGGAGAGGTAAATTTTCCTACTCTTATGATGCTCCTAGAGACATTGCAGTGATCTATTAATATTTTATCATAGTATCTGGATACTACTGGATATCAGGGTATCTAATTGAAGTGGTGGTTCCTTTTAGAAAAATATGATTTTTGTCTGTGGATATATTTAGTGTTAAATATTAAAAATATTTAGTGAAGTTGCCCCTACTTAACGTTATGTGAGCTGTACATATATATTTTCACTTGCACTTCATATGTTTGTTAAAACTTACAATAAATATTGCTTCTTTTTCCTGGCCATATAGAAACTCCTGCTTAGTATGATTATGTGTATGTGTTGTCTGCTTCTGCAAGAAATAATTGTATTTTCTCATGTCTATGTATTTCAACATATTCAAAAGTTGTTTCATCGACTCCACATGTGCACGAGGCGTTCAGTAATAAGTTGGAGCTTCAGTATGATGAACATGAATGCAATTATGAAGTTAGGCCATTTATTAAATTCTCATAGATATCCAGACAAGATTAGTTTTCATTTTTTTGTTACTTGTGATATGAGTGTATTCTTTAATACTGGTGAAATTCATCTGTTCGGTTGTTCCATTTATTTAATGTATTCCCGATTCAATGGCCAAGTTTTCTTTCTTGATTCTTCTAGCACATTTTTTTAACCGGTTATATCTATATCCATCGTACATTATTTTGAAGAGAACTTGGTGGTGTCCCTCACATTTCCTGTTTTTAAATATCTTTCCCATCTTTTCCATAGGTTATCTATTACTACTACTTATGCATGTATCATTCTAAAATTCTAATAAGGAATCCATGGTTTCAGGATGTAGCAGCGAAAGTCATCTCCTATTGTGGGAATGGGTGGGCAGTTTGTATCCTGTCTGCCGAGGGCGCTGTACGCAATGTGACACTGAAGCAACCAGCTTCTTCCTGTGGAACTGTTATTTATGAGGTTTGCTTTATTGTTTTTGCTTGGAATCTGTACACTGGAAATCCCTTTTTGGTGGTATGCTTTACAAATTATACTTCAGCTCCAACCAAATTAAGAGAATGGTAAAGCAAAATGAAATGTGAAGTAGTAGTAGTTAAAGAAATTGCCTAATTGTATCCATTATCAACGTTTTGTAGTTCTGGTCTTCCAAATAAATGTCGTTGTTTGGCCTCTAGAGATGCTGCTAAGCCAATGCTAAACAATATCTAATTCCTTGCATTCAATATGCAGGGCTATTTTGACATTGTCTCTTTGTCTGGCGTGTATCTGCTGTCAAAAAGTAATGGACTGAGCACTCTAAAAGGTGGATTCAGTATTTCGCTTGTTGGTCATGATGGCTCTCTCTTCGGCGGTGGGTTAGCAGGACCTCTGATTGCAGCTTCACCTGTTCAGGTTACCATCTTTCACTTGGATTAACATGCTTCTAAACGACCAACTAAGAACTTTATTCCATATACGTCAATTAGCTCCCACTCTATCTTCCTCTGTTTGTTGAAGTAGTTAAAGGCTATGTGTGCTTCCTAAGTCTAGAAAACTATATGGAACAAAAGTGTGCTGCCATACGATATACATTGTACACATATTAATATCCCTATGTAAAATCAGTATTTGCTTCTTTTTATATGTACTAGCTTCTTAGGGAAATGGCATGGTTTTACGAAAATACACATCTATTGCAAGTGAGAACCTTGTGCGTCCTCTTAATGCTTTGCATTTTGTTGCGCTGATGCGCAGGTGGTCTTTGGAAGGTTTGCCGCTGATGAAAAAGAGGAGATCAAACAGGATGTGGCCAGTGGAAGGTTTGCAGCTGATGAAAAAGAGGAGATCAAACAGGATGTGGCCAGTGGAGGGTTTGCAGATGATGAAAAGGAGGAGATCAAACAGGATGTGGCCAGTGGAGGGTTTGCAGCTGATGAAAAAGAGGAGATCAAACAGGATGTGGCCAGTGGAACTCCAGGTGCTACTACACCGACTGCTGCCCCGAATGAAACCTCCAGTGGCCCAGGAAGCCCATCAAACTAGAGTCCGGCTTGCACATTCAACACAGATTTCCTATTTCCAGATGCCAGTCAGCTTAAATTCCTAGCTTTTCGCTCCTAGCTCCAAATGCTTATTCTTCCCTACTATTTCCAGACGCTTAGCTTTCTGCTCGTACTTGTTGAACTTTTCAGTCTCGTTATATGTTGTATGGCCCATGCGTGTGGTCAAGTTATGTTTTTGAACCTGAATGATGCTTCGTGATATTATAGTTAATGAAACATTTCATGGTCATATTGCGCACATCTGATCAGTGAAAACGTAATGCCATTCTCGAGGGTAACCTGCTACTCTTGGTCCTCACCCCACAACTTTCATCGATTCCCAGCTCCAGTTTTGCTCATTTTTACATTTTATTAATTTATTATTTTTATTGGAAGAAAGGTTGATATGGCTTTGCAGGAACATCTTGTTTGGAAGAAAAAGAAGTTTTATGTACAAAAACAGAATGACAATCCTATGAAAAAAGAAGAATGGTCGTCCAGGAAGACTGAACCCACAAGCTATGCACACACACAGTTTCAAGGGAGAAGAGAGCGGCAATCGATCCAACTCATCGCTCCATGCCAAACCAATCTCATCATTGTTTTCTCTCAGGCCGTATAATTTCCTTCGTATGCTCCCGGCAGGAAAATGGAACCCAGCCCATGGCCGGCGAGCATCTGCTCCCTGAGGTTCTTGATGGCCTGGTACCTCTCGGAGTCCTCCTCGTCGACGTCGCTGCGCCCTTCCTCGTCGTCCCACCGTTGGCCTCCTTCCGATTCCTCCAGCGACCGCCGGTCGCTGGCCCACGGATCGGCGCACCCCGTTCCCCTGCTGTCCGCAGACGCCGCCTTCTTGGCCGTCGGTGTAAGCGTCTCCTTGGAAGCGGTGCTGTAGCTCCAGCCGCCACAGTCCTTGCTTCTGCCGTCCATGTTCAGCTCGATGGAGTGCATGTCGCTGCCGTCTGAACCATCATCGGATCCTCCTCCATCGTCGTCTACGTCCGTCCTCTTGCTGGCATCAACACGAGCGATTCTATCGGCACCTTCTTCAGCTTCGAAGAATCCATGGCGATCATCGTCGTGAGTGGCTTGGCGTTCTTCATCCGCGGCGGCGGCAGGTGATTCCGCTTCCAGGAGGCCCTGCTTCTTGGTCTCCAGGAAGGCCTCCAGCTCGCCGCGCAGCTGCTCGACGACGGCGTTCTTCTCCTCGAACTGGAGCCGCGCCTCGAGCAGCTTCATCTGGGCCCGCTCCTCGCGGAGCTCGTCGGCGAGCCGCAGCATCTCCCGCTCCCGGTCGACCTCCGCCTGCGCCTCCTCGGCCTCCCGCCTCGCCTCCTCCTCCACCCCGCCGCCGCGCACGAGCTCGTCGCACACCTTCTCCAGCCGCTCCCTCGACCTCCGCTCCCGCTCGAGCTCCCGCTCCGCCTCGGCCAGCGCGCTCCCGAGCTTGGCGCTCACCCGCTCCGCCCTCCGCCTCGACCGCCGCTCGCCGTCGAGCTCGTCGCACACGACCCGCACGGTGGCCGCCACCTTCTCCCGCTGCTTGCTCTTCCACGCGCGCGCCTCCGCCTCCAGTCGCTTCTTCATGAGCTCCACCGTCTCGCTGCCGCGGTGGCTCCGCTCCCTGGCGAGCTGCCGCGCGTGGGCGCGCGCCAGGTCGAGCTCGGAGCGCAGGGCGGAGAGGAGCGACGCCGTGGACGGGCTCAGGTCTCCCGGCCCCCAGATGTTGCCGAGGACTCTGACGAGCTCCTTGCACGCCGTCAGGCTGTTGTACATGTCCTGCAGGTGTGCCATTCTGTCCGCTGAACATGTGGAGCTAGAGTCTTGAGCGCATGGGTGCACCTGATCAAGATTCACGAACAAACTAATATAAGAAGATGGTAAACTACAGAATTATCAGAAACCTGTTTGTTCAATTAGTATTGTCTGCCGTGCTCATTCTGCTCATGCGATGCAGAGGCCGCTATTTGTTTAGTGTGGACGTATCAGCTCCATATAAAAATGTACTGGTTTTGGTAATGTTAGGTGCCTTGAAAAAAAAATCAGGTTAGGCTATTTTTCTGAAATTGGGTCAGTCGATTCACTCTAGACATCGGATGGAGATTTAACGGCCCACGGTCCTTCTTCTTCCTCCTCCTCCTAGAGTTCCACCGGCCGAACCGCCGGCCACCACCGCCGGCCTCGCCACCCTGTCCTCCCTGGAACCACCCCCCATCGCCGGTCTTCCGCCGCCCCCGGCCATCCCTCTAGGCCTGCCCGCGTTTGGGTTTTTCTCCGGCAAAGTGCACCACCGCCCCCACCTGAAACCATAAGATAGATAATGGGGCAGCCTCTCCGGCGAGCCCCCGCTGCGGCTCTTTCTTCCTTCCCTCCGGCGATAGGGAAAACCGACTGATCCAAATCGAATTTTCAGTCGACTGATGTATAGCTAAACTGAAAAAAATTAAGCATCAGTCGATTTCAAACGAAGCCAAAGGCGGAGCCAGGACCTCGCTGAAGATGGGGACGACACACTGCGTCGTCCGCGTGATGTGGCGTCCCAGTCGAAGAAGCAGGTTGATAGGTGGGTGCAGGGTTGTCGTCGCCGAAACAGGACGTGGGCGGGGGGAGGGGGGTTAGAGGGATGTGGCAGCACGACTGTGAGGGGAAGTTGAGCGGAGGACAATCGTGGAGGGCAGCGCGGGAGGAAGAACATGAAAAGTGGTCACGCTATTGTGGCTGTTGGATGGAGACCTAACAGACCCAAAATTCGACTGATACTTAACTTTTTTTCCCAGGTGATAGATGAATAGACGGTCCCAAAAATGTACTGCCTCCGTTCTATAATATATGACGTTTTTTAACACTAGTGTAGTATTAAAAAGCGTCTTACATTATGGGACGGAGGGGTAGTCATGTTAGTCATGCTCCACGCATTTCAATCAGTCCGATCGAACATGCAAGTTTACTGAATTAGGGGCGATTGATTAATTAGGTGCAGAAGGAAGACAAAGGACTATGGGCATGATGAGGTGCTCTTGTCTCGACAGACAGACACACAGTCGTATCTGAGGCTGTCATGGCCCTCTTGAACGACTGCCGCACTGCACATCAATTGAAAACACAAGTGTCAACTAACTCGGACAACCGCCGAATCTGCCATGCCATCCTGCTAACGAGACGGTCAAGTTCAACTGAAAACCGATTACTTTACGCCGCCGTCGACCTACCGACGCCGCATACGTCTAAAATAGTATATCCCAATTTTAACGAGGTGCTCAATCACAAGGCTCGCCTAATCAAACAATAATAATTAACAGCGTAGCTAGACATCACATGATGAGATTAGAAGCAGCTGGATAGACAAACCAGGTTCTGTAAATTTATATACTCCCTCCGTTCTTAAATGTAAGTCTTTATAGAGATTCCACTATAAACCGCATACGGATGTATATAGATGCATTTTAAGTTTAGATTCATTCATTTTACTTTGTATGTAGTCCATCTAATGAAATCTCTACAAAGACTTATATTTAGGAACGGAGGGAGTAGTTAGTTAGAAAGCCTAGTTGGGAGGTGGGCAAAGGTGCATGCATGCATGTGGCTATCACAATGAAGGAGAATCCTTGGAAATGCAAAGCCATGTTTAGTGTCGGGCTGTACCCTATACCCACCAGTAGTAGTACTGTAGTACCATACTATATGTGTGAGGTACCAAAAGGATCATATATAGACATTTCTAAGATAGATGAGCAGATCCATATGTGTATTATTTCCTATCTTCAAAAAGCAGATCAACAGTATCGCTAATAGTTGTGCAAATGAGCAAATCAAGAGTTGGTTAATTACCCCAGTTGTGCCGGCATTGCTCAGGTTATCTGAAAGCCAATGGCGCCCATGATCAGCTTCCGAAACCACCTTGCTCCTCGTTCTTGACCTCTTGGAGATCTACACCACGTACGGGAACAACATCATTATCAAACTGCAAGAACACGACGGTTCATGATACCGGCGGCGGCAGCACTCACCTCCACGGACGACGCGCAGCGCCGGTGCGCCGCCGCAGAGCCCCGGCGCGCAGCCGCGTCCCTGGCGATCCGGGCCTCCTCCTCCTCCTCCTCAAGCAAGCCGCCCTCGTTCATCTGCCAGAGAGCGCTGACGAGCTTCCGGGCGGACACCGACGAGTGCATCCCGTCGGCGCGGCACGCCCGGCTCCAGGACGACTCGGACATCTTCCAGCTGGTCGGCAACGGCGAAGAGACGCCGCCTGATCCCCTCCGGTGGAGCGACACCACGCCTCGCCTCAGCCTCAGCCTCCTCAGTGTCCCCGACGCGCCGGACGACGACGAGAGCGCGCACCACTTGCGGATCTTGGGCCTCGTTGTCACCTCCTCAACAGCAGCAACAGCTTCACCCGCGTCGCGCCGCCTCAGCATTGCCGCCTTGGGTTCGGGCTCCGGTTGGCTGCTTCTTGACAAGAACAGTAATGGTGTGAGGCTATGTCAAGAACTGAACAGTAATGTGATCCTTTTATACATGGAATCAAGAGGCAGTACTTGGGTGGATGAACAATGTCACATCAATCAATCTGATCGAACAGGGAAAAGGATGATGGACGCAGCTTTAGCGGAAGGAATAAGAAGCAAGCGAGAATGACAGATGAACATGTGGCCTTCATCATTCACACCTTTAATTGGTGGAAAAAGACGATCTGATAGTCTCTGCTAATCTTATTAGAAAAAAATTCAAGAACATGCTAAAACTACTTGAAAGAAAATGTGTATACACGAACGTACCCATCAAAGAGGAGGAGGATGGAAGCTTGGCCAAGTCGACTCCGATCCCGGTTAGCTGCGCAGTCTTAACTCATCTCCTCCATGATGATGAGACGATGATAGAGCGGGCAGTCGCAGCTGCTTGGACGCGGACGGCACACGATCGAGTGGGGTGTGGAAGGAGACAGGATGATGGATGCGTATATGGGGTGTGGGGGATTGGCGGCAGATCGAGAGCAGCATGAGCTGTATTTGTATGTCCGTTGCATATGATTGGGGATCGGATATGTCGGATTGATCTGTGTTTCTGAATGAATGGTTCTCTTGTTCAGCTGGGAGAGGCCTGATTACGTGGAGAATGGAAAGCAGAGATGTGTTAGCGTCGGAGATTGGTCAGCCAGAGAACCTGAATGATGATCCACTTTAAGTAAGGGTGGGAACTCTCTAGTTCAATCAAGGATTCAAGGTGAGGCGGCCAACGAATCTGGACAGAACAGAACCGAGTTGAGTGGTTGAAGTAGTTTGCGGCCACTCAATAGCACAGTAGTAGTACTATATTACTACTAGTGGCATAATACTATTAGTACTCTAGCTAGGTCATTTTAGAGCAACTCCAAGGACCGACTAAATTCGTTCGCCCTTGTCCATTTCAATCAAAACAGACAAAAACGTCAGCATAACATAGAGATCCATGTCTATTTTGTGTCCGCTTAGACCATTTTCGTGTCATATTTATTAATTTACATTTGAGTCGAAGGCGGACAGAAAGCGGATGTTACTGCGCCCGCCTCGTCCGCCTGTGTCCGGGCCTGGCCCACCTGTCATCCACCCATCCCTCTTTCTTTTAATTTATTCGTTGCCAACCCCCTCTCTTTTTCGTAAGACTGAGGTATAGATAAGGCTAACAAAAACCAAAAAAAAAAAATCGGCCCACCACCCGCAAGTCTCTCTCTCCTACCTTGCGCCTGGCCGATCCTGGTCGCCGTTCCCTGCGCCACCATCGCCGCTCTTGGTCACGCGCCCGGCCGCGGGCAGCTTCTCTCACCACGAGCACCCACCACCCAGCCCCACGAGCGAGCGGCACGGCAGCGCTTCCTCTGGCGCCCTCTAGCAGTGTGGGCGGCGCTTGACTGGATCCGCGAGAGAGGCGGGCAGCTTCTCTCAG
>NC_057812.1:89804536-89844716 GCF_018294505.1 Triticum aestivum | reverse complement strand
GCCCCGTAACACCTTGGCTATGGCGGGCGCGTCCATCCCACCAGGCGCAGGAGCTCCTCCACGGCAGCGCTTGTCCCCGCAGGCACAGGCGTGCAGGCGCCGTTCATCTCGGCTGGCGAAGCCCCATTAGCTCTAGTTGTTTTTTTTTTCAAAAGAAATGCTATGTCCGCTCGACATGAGACCCAAAACAAAAGACGGATAAAAGTTTCTGCTAGACCGACTTAAATGGACAAAAAAAGGAAAATTCGTGTTCGTTTGGGTTGCTGCGTTGAGGTTGCTCTTAGAGGCTGAATTAAGAGTATCTCCAACAGCCACCCAACGCGTCGCGCGCTAAAAACCACTTTTCCGCGTGCTCTTCGTCAGGTTTTGCGCGGCCGGCAGCGCTGACTCCAACAACCGCGTTAAAATGCAGCGCGCGCGCGCCACTCCAGCAGCGCACGTGACTCGCTGGCGCATGACATATGTTGCATTTTGGACACAAAATAGATTTTAAATATTCAAAATGCAATAAACATGGCATATAAATTTCACACAATCAAGTTCATGAATAAAAATTCATGCCCACAAGTTCATCCAACCAAGTTCAAAATGAAAACAAAGTTCACGACACAAACGAAAGACACATCAAGCCTCGTCCTCGTCTTCGTCCTCATCTTCGGAAGACGATTCTTCCTCCCCTGAAGATGATTCTTCCTCCTCCTTATCATTGTCACGCACCGCATCACGTGAAGCTTGGACGGTGTTGGCAAAATCTTCAACGGCATCTCCATGAGGTGTGTGAGGCACACCGAAAGACATTCCGCCCATGGCGGTCGGAGGTGCACCCATGCCTCCCGTGAGAGAAGCAAAACTCACGCCTCCCATGGCGGCCATGGCGGCGGGCGGTGCTCCAAAGCCACCCATGGCTCCCATGGTCTCCATGATAGCTCCAAAGCGATCCATGGCACCTAAGCCGTCCACGGTAGCTCCGAAGCCATCCATGGCGCCAAGAAAAGTTATAAATATATAGAACAATGCAAATAAGCTATCTATATGTGAATGCATTCAAAAAAATAACAAGAAAAGAAAAGTTGGAAAAAATTTCTACCTTTGGGTCATATCGTCGAACACGTTGTGCGCGTCGGCCGCCGGCTCAACGAGTGAGCTCACCGGCGCTTCGGTAGCCGCCGCGCCCGTCACACGCCCTACAAGTTTCTTCCTCCTCGCCTTCGAGGTGCCGGAGCCGTCCGCCGCCTTGTTCTTCTTCGCGGATGTCTTGCCGCGCGCGCTCGTGTGTGCCGCGCGCGGAAGCAGGCACCCCAAATACACAACGCGAGTTGACGATTCGAACCGCGCGTCCAACTTCATATGCCGCGCGCGCGGTTATTGCGCGCCCGCTGAAGCCACTTCACTGATTGCACGCGTTAAAATGATTAAATTTATGTCGCGGCGCTTGTTTAGCGCGGCTGTTGGGGATGCTCTAAGGGTTGTGCTTAGCAGAGAGCGCCCAACCAAACCTCCATGGGAGGCAAAAGAAATGCAGCGCCCACCGCGGCCCGACACCGGCAGCTGCGTTCATCCCCGGGCGCCGATTAAACAAAGGGGTGGCCGGAGATCGCCGGCTCGTGGCGCACATGGGGGAGAGATCAAAGAGGAGAGCTTTTGTTCTCCCACAGGGTGGCAGGGGCGAGAATCGGAGGGCGAGGCGAGGCATGTGCTGTCAGATCTCGAGGAGGAAAGCAGAGACATCCATCGAGCGCTGGTCCTCCTCGAGTCGTGCCCGTCACACGCACGCACGCGCCGACGCGCGGGCGCCGGTCCGCCGCGGCCGGCACGGCGATGTGCGCGGTGGTCGCCGTGCATGCACGTCGTCGTTCGTCGGCGTTCGCGGCCGGGATCTGATCTCGGGCTGCGGTTGTCCCTGCGGGCTGCGGATCTGCGGACGGGGACGGTGCACGACCGAGATTCAGCCAGCTCGCGATCCTGATCTATCCCTGTGTTTTGACCATCGGGTGGATCAGGGATCGTGGTCGTGGGGCTGCACGTCTGGACGGAACTATCGGATGTCTCACATTTGAGTGAAGTCTGATTTAAATCTTGAGGTTGTAACGAACCTTCACCTCCGAATCAAGTCTGTACCCCGTCCTCTATAATCCCGGTCGTTTTCAATCTTAATCGCTTTTTAGGAGTGGATTTGATGATGTGGCAGGGAAGGCTGCTGGCTTTTTTAGAGAAAAACGAAGGGAGTGCATGCATGGTGCCTGGTAGCTTACGCATTCACTGTCCTGGTAAATCCTGTTTTCCTTTTCCTTTTTGCGGTCAATCGCGTACATAGGCTTAGGTAGCTCAGCACAGAGATACGCATGTACACACCGGGCAAGAACAAAAAGACGCATATATACCTGTGCACTCACGTACCTGCGCGCACTGAAAGCCGCCCGGGTTACAAAACAACCGTTCCGCCGTTCGTTGGGTCGCAATGGCATGAGCACGGGTACGTGGGACGACAAACTGCATGAAGGCACGGCTATTTTTTAGCAGACACTAAAGACTAGAAGTGGCAATGGCTGGGACCAACTTAGAGCGTGTTTGGTTGCCCGCATGCAGCCCAATCAGACCCGCGCGGGATGTGTGTGGCCTGTTTGATAGCCCGCATACACTATTGGACCTGCATCACACGCTTCTTAAAGCATCTCAGGGCTTGGCTCACTGGGAATGCACAAATCGGCAGTTTTTTCAGGGACAGGCCCGAGCAGTGCACGTGGGCGGGCGCGGCTACACGCGCGCGGCCACCCTCGAGAAGCCACGTTGCTTCCCGAAGCACCGGCAGTTATTAGCCTCACCGCTCCTCACCGCTCCCTCTCCCCACTCTTCCCCACTCTCTCAACTCTCATCGGCGGCAGCGGATCGGAGCAGAGAAAGAAGACCACCGGACTCCATCACCGGTGGCGGCGGATCGGAGCAGAGGAAGAAGACCACCGGACTCCATCAATGGCAGTAAGCACTTCTCTCTCTTCGACATGCACGCTAGATTCGATCCACGACGATAGATTCGATCCACGGCGGAGGGGAATGGGCAATAGAGGTAGATAAGCATAGGGGTAGTTCATACTAGTTCATAGCAGTTCATATGAGTTCATACATGCAAGATCGGAATGCATAAGGTAGATTTCGGGATTGGGGGATAGGGGAATAAGGGGAAAGGGGGTACACAACGGACACCGGTTGACCGCGGCGGCCGTCACCGGCGTGCAGAGCGGCTGGTCGAGCCGCTGGCCTTCATCTTCTTCTTCATCGCCGTGCGGGCTGGCGTTTCGTCCTTGTCGTCCTCGGCGGAGTCGAGGTCGATCTGCCAGGTAGGATGGACTGGCTCCGGCGCCCTAGCTGGCATGTGCACCGCATCTTCTTCCTCCTCTTTAGGCTCCCCGCCGATGACCGCCGGCGGCGCGATAGCCGTCTCCCAATAACTGCGGCACGACAATCATTAGGAGCCCAGTAGGTCTTGTACTTACACCACTTTTTCCTCTGTTTAGGGTCGTCGGAGACGGCCTGATTCATGGCCCAGCAAATGATGTCAACTACCATCGCGCCCTTCGCTGGGTCAGGAATCAGTGTCTTCAGCTCATCTTTAGTGGCCTTCATGAGCACGGCATTAGATTCGTTCTGCATGTCCGGCATGGAGCCGAAGTTCGAGCACACCTTCATGATGTTCTCGAACTTGGTCCGGTCACCAGCCGTCCACCCGAGGAAGAAGGCCCTCTAGCCAATACCCCAAGGGAAGGGGTTGGCGTTGGAGCTGGAGCTAGAGCTCATGGCGATGGGGAGGAGGAAGATTGACAGTGAGAGAAGAGAGGGGGTGGTAAATAGTGGTGGGCAGGGCGAGTAAATATAGGGAGGATGGAGAGGAGGAGAAGAGTGACAGGCATGCCGTTTTAACTACAAGCTCTTGAATTAGCCATGAACTCTGTGCAATGCCTGACTCCGTGACTTGTGTGCAGATCAAGGGTAACAATGAGATGGGCACGGAGGTGCTCCCGGCCGTTGACAGCAAGGGCAAGTAGCCCCTTCACCCAATGCCCGACGACGTTGAGCTGCCGCCCACTGCCGAGGAAGACCCGAAGACGCCTGAGGGTGGCGACGACGAGGGCATGGAGGAGCCCCCCAGCAACAAGCACCGCAACTACGACCACTACCATCAGGAGGATGGCCCAACTCACTTCTGCAAGGTCATCCTTGCACCGAAGCTTGAGTGCATCCCCATGCCCCTGGACTTCACCAAGCACTTCATCGCGGTGCCGACGGAGTTCAAGCTCAGGAACAACACCGACTGCTCCTGGAAGGTGACGGTCAAGCTGATGAACGGCAGGGTGACCCTGGATCAGGGTTGGGCCACCTACGCAACCGTTCATCAGATCAAGATCGGCTACATGGTGACGTTCAAGCTCCTCACTCCCGACACCCTCAAGGTCATCATCTTCGACGACGATGGCATTGAGGTCGTCAACAAGTGCGGGAAGCACGACGAAGCCTTCGCCGCCAAAGAGTTGGGCCGGGCCACCTCTTTCGAGCGTACTGTCGAGTCTGCTTTGAACATGTTTATGGTTTATGCGTTGAACTGTTATATCTGTGGTACTGCTTATATCTGAATTATACTAGTTGATGCTCTGTTTATACTCTGTTATGCTTATGATGTGTGCTGCTGAAGTGTGGTGGTAACGTCACCAACTAACCAAAGAGGTTACCACACATCAGGCCTTGCATACAACCAAACACCATGTCTTGGGTTTGTGGACTAACATGCAGGCAACCAACACCAGACAGTGTGGTTCAGTCCATACAGGTAAGAGGGCATGCAGGCAACCAAACAACATGCATATGGTGCATTTGAAGCTGCATTTGCATAGCCAGATTGGGTGGAGAAGTGTATGCAATACGGATACTGTAGCGCACGGCAACCAAACATGCCCTTATCGACGTGCACGGCTACTTCTAGAGCTTTGGTGCAGGCGGCAGAAACGGCTCTATACCGAGCTCTCATAGCCAAGGGACCATGACAGGCAGGTGCGCGCGCGGCAAGAAGTGGGGTATGCCCATGGCCGAGCGGCGAGCGAAACGACGGCCATGGCTATGCCCAGCGGGGCAAGCAAAGTGGCGGCTGCACTCCTCCTTCCTCACAATCCATGACCTTTTTTTGTAAAACAGAGACAAAAAATTTGCCTCATCAATTAATTGAAAAGAAAAAAATTATCTAGTTAATTAACGAAAAATCGGGCGAAAACCGAACAGTCCATGATTGTGACATAGCCACCTTAGCCAACGTCGTCGTCTGCACCTGGTGAATTTAGACGGCCATGGTCCATCACCCGCGACGGCGAGCGAGCGCACACCACCTTTTGGTGTGTGTTGGCTATAGGAAATATAAACGTATAGCTATTCAGTGTTAGCCAAAAAATGTCTTATAGCAACTTTAGCAGATCCCGCAAAATTTTAACCCGCAAAACACGTTTGCAATTTCATGAAGATCTCGTTTGTGGGTTGAAAACTAGCGCGGTCAAACAAAAACTGTAGATGAAACTGCATAATTTAAAAAAACGGCTATGCTTTACCAATCATATATACTCCCTCTGTCTCAAAGTGTGATATATCAAAAAAAAAACGTCTTGCTCTCTCTGTCCCTGAATAAGTGTACGTTTGGTATTTAAAATTCATCCACAAAAGAGTGCGTCTATCATTCCAATGCACGGTAAAGTAGAGGAAAAAATGCTTCTCTCTCATCACACGTTCATCAGAACCAGTAACATTTGACACATAGTATTTTTCACTTCCTACATGCACTTTAGGCTGGTCGTAATGAGAGTATTATAGCTAGTATCGTGCATGCCAACTAGGCAATTTTGATGAGTTGGCATAGAATTAAATGAAGAAAGAATATGGTTGAGTATCATATTATGATGCCGTATCATAATAAACGCTGTGATACTATGTGTCATGCATGGCATTAAACAAATTCATCTACTATGACACTATGCATTAGAGAGGTACTATCATAGACTGGTGTCATATGCATGAGAGCAACTACAATAAGCTTATGTAAGCGGGCTATAAGAGTTAAAATATTGTATTTCTGCTGACGTGAAGGGGAGAGAAGAGGGGCCGGCTACATAATAAGAGCCAGCTGCAACATGTGCTTCTAGGCACTATGTGAGAGCGGTGAAGGAAATATGCCCTAGAGGCAATAATAAAGTCATTGTTTATTTTCTTATATCATGATAAATGTTTATTATTCATGCTAGGATTGTATTAACCGGAAACTTATTACATGTGTGAATACATAGACAAACAGAGTGTCACTAGTTTGCCTCTACTTGACTAGCTCGTTGAATCAATGATGGTTATGTTTCCTAACCATAGACATGAGTTGTCATTTGATTAATGGGATCACACCATTAGAGAATGATGTGATTGACTTGACCCATCCGTTAGCTTAGCACGATGATCGTTTAATTTGTTGCTATTGCTTTCTCCATAACTTATACATGTTCCTATCACTATGAGATCATGCAACTCCCCAATGCCGGAGGAACACCTTGTGTGCTATCAAACGTCACAACGTAACTGGGTGATTATAAAGATGCTCTACAGGTGTCTCCGATGGTGTTTGTTGAGTTGGCATAGATCGAGATTAGGATTTGTCACTCCATGTATCGGAGAGGTATCTCTGGGCCCTCTCGGTAATGCACATCACTGTAAGCCTTGCAAGCAATGTGACTAATGAGTTAGTTGCGGGATGATGCATTACAGAACGAGTAAAGAGACTTGCCGGTAACGAGATTGAACTAGGTATTGAGATACGACGATCGAATCTCGGGCAAGTAACATATCGATGACAAAGGGAACAACGTATGTTGTTATGTGGTTTGACCGATAAAGATCTTCGTAGAATATGTAGGAACCAATATGAGCATCCAGGTTCCGCTATTGGTTATTGACCGGAAATGAGTCTCGATCATGTCTACATAGTTCTCAAACCCGTAGGGTCCGCACGCTTAACGTTCGGTGACAATCGGTATTATGAGTTTATGTGTTTTGATGAACCGAAGGTTGTTCAGAGTCCCGGATGTGATCACGGGCATGACGAGGAGTCTCGAAATGGTCAAGACATAAAGATCGATATATTGGACGACTATGTTTGGACATCGGAAGGGTTCCGAGTGAAGTTCGGGCATATACCGGAGTACCGGGGGTTACCGGAACCCCTCGGGGAGTTTAATGGGCCTTATGGGACTTAGTGGAAAGAGAGGAGGGGCTGCCAGGGCAGGCCGCGCGCCCCCTCCCCCTCTGGTCCGAATTGGACTAGGAAGGGGGTCGGCTCCCCCTTTCCTTCTCCCTCTTTCCTCCTTCCTTCTCCTACTCCTACTACATGGAAAGGGGGGAATCCTATGCCCAGTGGGAGTAGGACTCCCCATGGGGCGCGCCATAGGAGGGCCGGCCCTCCCCCTCCTCCACTCCTTTATATACGGGGGAGGGGGCACCCCATAGACACACAAGTTGATCATTGATCTCTTAGCCGTGTGCGGTGCCTCCCTCCACCATAATCCACCTCGGTCATATCGTAGCGGTGCTTAGGCGAAGCCCTGTTCCGGTAGCATCATCATCACCATCATCATGCCATCGTGCTGACGAAGCTCTCCCTCGACACTCTACTGGATCGTGAGTTCGTGGTACGTCACCGAGCCGAACGTGTGCAGATTGCGGAGGTGCCGTACCTTCGGTACTAGGATCGGTCGATCATGAAGACGTACGACTACATCAAACATGTTGTCATAATGCTTTTGCTTACGGTCTACGAGGGTACGTAGACAACACTATTCCCTTCTTGTTGCTATGCATCACCATGATCTTGCGTGTGCGTAGGAATTTTTTTGAAATTACTACGTTCCGCAATAGTGACATCCGAGCCAGGTTTATGCGTAGATGTTATATGCACGAGTAGAACACAAAGGAGTTGTGGGCGTGGGTATATACATATTGCTTGCAGTCACTAGTTGATTCTTGATTCAGCGGCATTGTTGGATGAAGTGGTGGTTCGCATACAGGTGGCTAGTGGGTGTTTGTTTCTCCAGCTTTAGTTGAATCGGATTCAATGAACAGGGTTCTTTCTGAAGATCAAAAGGCAATCACTATACCGCGCTGTGGTTTTTTGATGCGTAGGTAAGAACGGTTCTTGCTCAACCCGTAGCAGCCACGTAAAACTTGCAACAACAAAGTAGAGGACGTCTAACTTGTTTTTGCAGGGCATGTTGTTGTTGGGGAACGTAGTAATTTCAAAAAAAATCCTACGCACAAGCAAGATCATGGTGATGCATAGCAACGAGAGGGGAGAGTGTCGTCCACGTACCCTCGTAGGCCGTAAGCGGAAGCGTTATGAGAACGCGGTTGATGTAGTCGAACGTCTTCACGACCCGACCGATCCAAGTACCGAACGCACGACACCTCTGGGTTCAGCACACATTCAGCTCGATGACGTCCCACGAACTCTGATCCAGCAAAGCTTCACGGGAGAGTTTTGTCAGCATGATGGCGTGATGACGGTGATGATGTTGCTAACGACGCAGGGCTTCGCCTAAGCACCACTATGATCGAGGTGGATTATGGTGGAGGGGGACACCGCACGCGGCTAAGGGATCAATGATCAACTTGTGTGTCTCCATGGGGTGCCCCCCTCCCCGTATATAAAGGAGTGGAGGAGGGGGAGGGCCGGCCCTCTACTATGGCGCGCCCTGGGGAGTCCTACTCCCACCGGGAGTAGGATTCCCCGCTTCCATGTAGTAGGAGTAGGAGGGAAGGAAAGGGGAAAGAGAAGAGAAGGAAGGAGGGGGCGCCGCCCCTCCCCCTAGTCCAATTTGGACTAAGCCTTGGGGGGCATGCAGCCTCCCCTCTCTCTTTCCCCTAAAGCCCAATAAGGCTCATATACTCCCCGGCGAATTCCCGTAACTCTCCGGTACTCCGAAAAATACCCGAATCACTCGGAACCTTTCCGATGTCCGAATATAGTCGTCCAATATATCGTTCTTTACGTCTTGACCATTTCGAGACTCCTCTTCATGTCCCCGATCTCATCCGGGACTCCGAACTACCTTCGGTATATCAAAACACATAGACTCATATTACCGATCGTCACAGAACTTTAAGCGTGCGGACCCTGCGGGTTCGAGAACTATGTAGACATGACCGAGACACGTCTCCGGTCAATAACAAATAGCGGAACCTGGATGCTCATATTGGTTCCTACATATTCTACAAGGATCTTTATCGGTCAAACTACCTAACAACATATGTTGTTCCTTTTGTCATCGGTATGTTACTTGCCCGAGATTCGATCGTCGGTATCTCAATACCTAGCTCAATCTCATTACTGGCAAGTCTCTTTACTCGTTCCGTAATGCATCATCCCGCAACTAACTCATTAGTCACATTGCTTGCAAGGCTTATAGTGATTTACATTACCGAGAGGGCCTAGAGATACCTCTTCGATACACGGAGTGACAAATCCTAATCTTGATCTATGCCAACTCAACAAACACCATCGGAGACACCTGTAGAGCATCTTTATAATCACCCAGTTACGTTGTGACGTTTGGTAGCACACAAAGTGTTCCTCCGGTATTCGGGAGTTGCATAATCTCATAGTCATAGGGACATGTATAAGTCATGAATAAAGCAATAGCAACAAACTAAACGATCATCGTGCTAAGCTAACGGATGGGTCAAGTCAATTACATCATTCTCTAATGATGTGATCCTGTTAATTAAATGACAACTCATGTCTATGGTTAGGAAACATAACCATCATTGATTCAACGATCTAGTCAAGTAGAGGCATACTAGTGACAATCTGTTTGTCTATGTATTCACACATGTATTAAGTTTCCGGTTAATACAATTCTAGCATGAATAATAAACATTTATCATGATATAAGGAAATATAAATAACAACTTTATTATTGCCTCCAGGGCATATTTCCTTCAGTTGTGATGTGATATGGTCAAGACGTGATGAGATATAAATTGTTGTATGAGATGATCATGTTTTGTAAAGTTGTCGGCAACTGGCAGGAGCCTTATGGTTGTCTCTTTATTGCATAATATGCAAGCACCATATAATTGCTTTACTTTATCGCTATGCAATAGCAATAGTTGGTGAGACGACCATGTGACGACACGTTGATAGAGATCAAGATGATGGAGATCATGGTGTCATGCCGGTGACGATAGAGATCATGCCGGTGTTTTGGAGATGGAGATCAAAGGCACAAGATGATGATGGCCATATCATGTCACATATTTTGATTGCATATGATGTTTATCCTTTATGCATCTTATTTTGCTTAGTTCGGCGGTAGCATTATAAGATGATCTCTCACTAAATTTCAAGGTATAAGTGTTCTCCCTGAGTATGCACCGTTGCGACAGTTCGTCGTGCCAAGACCCCACGTGATGATCAGGTGTGATAAGCTCTACGTTCACATACAACGGGTGCAAGCCAGTTTTGCACACGCGGAATACTCGGGTTAAATTTGACGAGCCTAGCATATGCAGATATGGCCTCAGAACACTAGAGACCGAAAGGTCGAGCGTGAATCATATAGTAAATATGATCAACATAATGATGTTCACCATTGAAAACTACTCCATCTCACGTGATGATTGGACATGGTTTAGTTGATTTGGATCACGTGATCATTTAGATGACTAGAGGGATGTCTATCTAAGTGGGAGTTCTTAAGTAATATGATTAATTGAACTTTAATTTATCATGAACTTAGTCCTGATAGTATTTGCATAACTATGTTGTAGATCAATAGCTCGCGATGTAGCTCCCCGTTTATTTTTGATATGTTCCTAGAGAAAAACTATGTTGAAAGATGATAGTAGAAATGATGCGGACTAGGTCCGTGATCTGAGAATTATCCTCATTGCTGCATAGAAGAATTATGTCCTTGATGCACCGCTAGGTGACGGACCTATTGCAGGAGCAAATACAGACGTTATGAACGTTTGGTAAAGCTCGGTATGATGACTACTTGATAGTTTAGTGCACCATGCTCTACGGCTTAGAACCGGGACTTCAAAAACGTTTTGAACGACACAGAGCATATAAGATGTTCTAAGAGTTGAAATTGGTATTTCATACTCATGTCCATGTCGAGAGGTAGAAGACCTCTGACAGTACTTTGCGTACAAGGTGGAGGAGAATGGCTCAACTAATGAGCTTGTGCTCAGATTGTCTGGGTACTACAATTGCTGAAATCAAGTGGGAGTTAATCTTCTAGATAAAATAGTGATTGACAGAGTTCTCTAGTCACTATCATCAAGTTACTGGAACTTCGTGATGAACTATAATATGCAAGGGATGAAGAAAGTAATTCCCAAGCTCTTCGCGATGCTGAAATCAGCGAAGGTAGAAATCAAGAAAAGCATCAAGTGTTAATGGTTGACAAGACCACTAGTTTCAAGTAAAAGGGTAAGGGAAAGAAAGGGAACTTCAAGAAGAATGGCAAGCAAGTTGCCACTCCCATGAAGAAGCCCAAAGCTAGACCCAAGCCTGAAACTGTGTGCTTCTACTACAAAGGAAATGGTCACTGAAAGTGGAACTTCCCTAGATACTTGGCGAATAAGAAGGATGGCATACTGAACAAAGGTATATCGGATATACATGTTATTGATGTGTACTTTACTAGTGTTTATAGCAACCCCTCGGTATTTGATATTGGTTCAGTTGCTAAGAGTAGTAACTCAAAACGGGAGTTGCAAAATAAACAGAGACTAGTTAAGGGCGAGGTGATGATGTGTGTTGGAAGTGATTCCAAGGTTGGTAAGATCACCATCGCACACTCCCTTTACCTTCGGGATTAGTGTTGAACCTAAAATAAATGTAATTTGGTGTTTGCATTGAGCATGAATATGATTGGATCATGTTTATTGCAATACGGTTATTCATTTAAGTCAAAGAATAATTGTTGTTCTATTTACATGAATAAAACCTTCTATGGTCATACACTCAATATAAATGGTTTATTGAATCTCGATCGTAGTGATACACATATTCATAATATTGAAGCCAAAAGATGCAAAGTTAATAATGATAGTGTAACTTATTTGTGGCGCTGCCGTTTAGGTCATATTGGTGTAAAGCGCATGAAGAAACTCCATGCTGATGGGCTTTTGGAATCACTTGATTATGAATCACTTGATGCTTGCGAACCATGCCTCATGGGCAAGATGACTAAGACTCCGTTCTCCGGAACAATGGAGCGAGCAACTGACTTATTGGAAATAATACATACTGATGTATGCGGTCCGATGAGTGTTGAGGCTCGCGGTGGGTATCATTATTTTCTGACCTTCACAGATGATCTGAGCAGATATGGGTATATCTACTTGATGAAACATAAGTCTGAAACATTTGAAAAGTTCAAAGAGTTTCAGAGTGAAGTGGAAAATCATCATAAATAGAAAATAAAGTTTCTACGATCTGATCATGGAGATGAATATTTGAGTTACGAGTTTGGTCTTCAACTAAAACAATGTGGAATAGTTTCACAAATTCATGCCACCTGGAACACCACAGCATAATGGTGTGTCCGAACGTCATAACCGTACTTGATTGGATACAGTGCAATCTATGATGTCTCTTACCGATTTACCACTATCGTTTTGGGGTTATGCATTTGAGACAGCTACATTCACGTTAAATAGGGCACCGTCTAATCCGTTGAGACAACACTGTATGAACTATGGTTTGGCTAGAAACCTAAGCTGTCGTTTCTTAAAGTTTGGGGTTGTGATGCTTATGTGAAAAAGTTTCAGCCTGATAAGCTGATACGTCTCCAACGTATCTATAATTTTTTATTGTTCCATGCTATTATATTATCTGTTTTGGATCTTAATGGGCTTATTTATACACTTTTATATTATTTTTGGGACTAACCTACTAACCCAAGGCCGAGTGCAAATTGATGTTTTTTTGCCTATTTCAGTGTTTCGCAGAAAAGGAATATCAAACGGAATCCAAACGGAATGAAACCTTTGGGAGAGTTATTTTTGGGACAAATGTGATCTAGGGAACTTCGAGTAGACGTCAAGAAATCAACGAGGAGGCCACGAGGCAGGGAGGCGCGCCCCCACCCTCGTGGGCCCCTCGTAGCTCCACCGACCTACTCCTTCCTCCTATATATGTCCATATACCCCGAAAACATCCAGGAGCATCATGAAACCCTATTTCCACCGTCGCAACCTTCTGTACCCAAGAGATCCCATCTTGGGGCCTTTTCCGGAGCTCCGCTGGAGGAGGAATCGATCACGGATGGCTTTTACATCAACACCATAGCCTCTCCGATGATGTGTGAGTAGTTTATCACAGACCTTCGGGTCCATAGTTATTAGCTAGATGGCTTCTTCTCTCTCTTTGGATCTCAATACAATGTTCTCCTCGATCTTCTTGGAGATCTATTCGATGTCACTCTTTTTGCGGTTTATGATCAAGTTTATCTATGAACAATATTTGATTCTTCTCTGAAATCTTTTATGTATGATTAGTTATCTTTGCAAGTCTCTTCGAATTATCAGTTTGGTTTGGCCTACTAGATTGATCTTTCTTGCAATGGGAGAAGTGCTTAGCTTTGGGTTCAATCTTGCGGTGTCCTTTCCCAGTGATAGCAGGGGCAGCAAGGCACGTATTGTATTGTTGCCATCGAGGATAAAAAGATGGGGTTTATATCATATTGCTTGAGTTTATCCCTCTACATCATGTCATCTTGCCTAATGCGTTACTCTGTTCTTATGAACTTAATGCTCTAGATGCATGCTGGATAGCGGTCGATGTGTGGAGTAATAGTAGTAGATGCAGAATCGTTTCGGTCTACTTGTCGCGGACATGATGCCTATATACATGATCATGCCTAGATATTCTCATAATTATGCACTTTTCTATCAATTGTTCAACAGTAATATTTTTACCCACTGTAATACTTATGCTATCTTGAGAGAAGCCGCTAGTGAAATCTATGGCCCCCGGGTCTATCTTTTATCATATAACTTTCCAATCTATTTTATTTTGCAATCTTTACTTTCAATCTATATCATAAAAATACCAAAAATATTTATTTATCTTATTATCTCTATCAGATATAACTCTCGTAAGTGACCGTGAAGGGATTGACAACCCCTTTATCGCGTTGGTTGCGAGGTTCTTATGTGTTTGTGCAGGTACGAGGAACTTGCGTGTAGTCTCCTACTGGATTGATACCTTGGTTCTCAAAAACCGAGGGAAATACTTACGCTAGTTTGCTGCATCACCCTTTCCTCTTTAAGGGAAAACCAACACATTGCTCAAGAGGTAGCAAGAAGGATTTCTGGCGCTGTTGCCGGGGAGATCTACGCACAAGTCAAGACATACCAAGTACCCATCACAAACTCTTATCCCTCGCATTACATTATTTGCCATTTGCCTCTCATTTTCCTCTCCCCCACTTCACCTTTGCCTTTTCTTCGCCTTCTTCCCGTATGTATCTTTGTTTGTGTTTCCATGTGCCTTCTATTTTCTTGCATCTTTGCTTGCTAAAATTCTATTGATATGGATCCACTCAAAGTGTTCTACTTGGATCATCTTCGATCCTTATGCGCTCATGCTGAAACCCCAACTAGCCTAGTTTATGGGAAATCTTTAGATGAGCATGCTCATTTTGTGTGTCACCGTTTGTCTGAAAAGGGAGACTCTTATGGGATCAAATAAACATATTGTTGTGTTATGCTTGGAATCTTTGTGAAATTTGTGATTTTACTTGTTGCTCTAAGAACCCTAAAAAGCACCTCCCCTACCTATGTGAGTTTAATGATAATGAAATCTTATCTTCTTATG
The DNA here is from genome assembly GCF_018294505.1 of Triticum aestivum. NCBI lineage: Eukaryota > Viridiplantae > Streptophyta > Magnoliopsida > Poales > Poaceae > Triticum > Triticum aestivum. Next base: position 89,829,817 of record NC_057812.1, on the reverse strand, counting down.
CAAAGGGTGTTTATAGTTACTACGATATCGAACAAATTGATGAATTTTTTGCTTTTAAGGGTGCTTATGAAGTTGCTTCTTTGATTAAAAAGTATGATATTGCTCTCTACGAATCTGACAATCTTGACATACTTAAATATTGCTATGAAAACTATGCTCATAATGTCTATGTCAAAGAATTTATTGAAAGAATGATAGCTGCTTTGGAAGAAAATAATGATATGCATGAATCTGTAGATAATTATGATTCCAATGATTTGATTGAAATATCCCTTGATGAACATGATGCTTGCTATTCTTGTGGCCATGATGCCAATATTTGTGAAGATGAATTTGTTATAGTTCCTTATGTTAAACATGAGATCGTTGCTATTGCACCCATACTTGATAGTTCCTTCGATGAAAAGCATGATTGAAATGATGTTATCATAAATTCTCTTAATGTCAATTGTGTTAATGATATGCAAAACCTCAAGCTTGGCGATGCTAGTTTTGCTATGACTACTATTTGTTGCAATGATCATGATTGGGGTGATTCTTCTTATGATCTTGAAAATTTATTTAAGCCCCATGATGAATATAAGATTGATAATAATGTTTGCAATATTTAAAGTGGGTTTGGAAGAGTGTCAACTGTAGATCCCACGTATTTGGAGAATGTTCAATCTTATGAAACTTTTGATAGAAGTGGGTTTGGAGAGGTTATGACTTTAGTTAATGTTAATCCCACTATTTTGGAAGAGTGTCAACTTTGCATGCATGTGGATCGTGTTGAAGATATTTGATGTGATAGCTATTTTGTTGAATTTTCTTATGATCCCACATGTAATTATTATCAGAGAGGAAAATATGATTGTAGAAAATTTCATGTTACCAAATCACCTCTCGTTATGTTGAGATTCCTATTGTTTCTTTCCGCTTCCTTGCATATGCTAGTTTTTGCTTGCTATGAGAATTTGTTTGCCTATAAGATGCCTATGCATAGGAAGTATGTTAGACTTAGATGTGTTTTTCACGTGTCTCATGATGCTCTCTTTGTGCTTCAATTCTTGTCTTTCATGTGAGCATCATTGAAATTATCAATGCCTAGCTAGGGGCATTAAACGATAGCGCTTGTTGGGAGGCAACCCAATTTTATTTTTTGCTTTTTGGTTCTATTTAGTAATAAATAATTCATATAGCCTATGTTTAGATGTAGTTTTATGCTTTTAATTAGTGTTTGTGCCAAGTAGAACCTTTGGGAAGACTTGCGGGAAGTTTTTGCGATCTTGCTGTAAAAAACAGAAACTTTAGCGCTCACGAGATTTGTTGCCATTTTTTACTGGACAGTGCGATTAGGTTGATTCTTTTTGAAGATGATTAATAGATAAATTCCTCACGTCCAAAAATTTATTTCAGAATTTTTGGGGTTATAGAAGTATTCAAAACCTACAGATTACTACAGACTGTTCTGTTTTTGACAAATTCTGTTTTTCGTGTGTTGTTTGCTTATTTTGATGAATCTATGCCAAGTATCGGAGGGTATGAACCATAGATAATTTGGAATACAGTAGGTTTAACACAATTATAAATAAATAATAAGTTCATTACAGTACCTTAAGTGGTGATTTGTTTTCTTATACTAACGGAGCTCATGAGATTTTCTGTTGAGTTTTGTGTTGTGAAGTTTTCAAGTTTTGGGTAAAGATTTGATGGATTATGGAATAAGGAGTGGCAAGAGCCTAAGCTTGGGTATTCCCAAGGAACCCCAAGATAAAATTCAAGGAAAACCAAAAGCCTAAGCTTGGGGATGCCCCGGAAGGCATCCCCTCTTTCGTCTTCGTCCATCGGTAACTTTACTTGAGGCTATATTTTTATTCACCACATGATATGTGTTTTGCTTGGAGCGTCTTGTATGATTTGAGTCTTTTCTTGTTGGTTTGACACAATCATCCTTGATGTACACACCTTTTGGGAGAGAGACGCATGAATCGGAATTTATTAGAATACTCTATGTGCTTCACTTATATCTTTTGAGCTAGATAATTTTGCTCTAGTGCTTCACTTATATCTTTTAGAGCACAATGGTGGTTTTATTTTATAGAAATTATTGATCTCTCATGCTTCACTTATATTATTTTGAGAGTCTTTTAGAACATCATGGTAATTTGCTTTGGTTATAAAGTTAGTCCTAATATGATAGGCATCCAAGATGGGTATAATAAAAACTATCATAAAAAGTGCATTGAATACTATGAGAAGTTTGATACTAGATGATTGTTTTGAGATATGAAAATGGTGATATTAGAGTCATGCTAGTTGAGTAGTTGTGAATTTGAGAAATACTTGTTCTAAAGTTTGTGATCCCCGTAGCATGCACGTATGGTGAACCGTTATGTGATGAAGTCGGAGCATGATTTATTTATTGATTGTCTTCCTTATGAGTGGCGGTCGGGGACGAGCGATGGTCATTTCCTACCAATCTATCCCCCTAGGAGCATGCGCGTAGTACTTTGTTTCGATAACTAATAAATTTTTGGAATAAGTATGTGAGTTCTTTATGACTAATGTTGAGTCCATGGATTATACACACTCTCACCCTTCCACCATTGCTAGCCTCTCTAGTACCGCGCAACTTTTGCCGGTACCATAAACCCACCATATACCTTCCTCAAAACAGCCACCATACCTACCTATTATGGCATTTCCATAGCCATTCCGAGATATATTGCCATGGAACTTTCCACCATTCCGTTTATTATGACACGCTTCATCATTGTCATATTGCTTTGCATGATCATGTAGATGACATCGTATTTGTGGCAAAGCCACCGTTCATAATTCTTTCATACATGTCACTCATGAGTCATTGCACATCCCGGTACACCACCGGAGGCATTCACATCGAGTCATATATTGTTCTAAGAATTGAGTTGTAATTTTTGAGTTGTAAATAAATAAAGTGTGATGATCATTATTATTAGAGCATTGTCCCATGTGATGGAGACTATGATTCCCCCACAAGTCGGGATGAGACTCCAGACGAAAAATAAATAAATAAAAGAAAGGAAAAAAGAGGCCATAAAAAGAGAAAGTGCCCAAAGAAAAAAATGAGAGAAAAAGAGAGAAGGGGCAATGTTACTATCCTTTTACCACACTTGTGCTTCAAAGTAGCACCATGATTTTCATGATAGAGAGTCTCCTATGTTGTCACTTTCATATACTAGTGGGAATTTTACATTATAGAACTTGGCTTGTATATTCCAATGACGGGCTTCCACAAAATGCCCTAGGTCTTTGTGAGCAAGCAAGTTGGATGCACACTCACTTAGTTTCTTTTGTTGAGCTTTCATACACTTATAGCTCTAGTGCATCCATTGCATGGCAATCCTTACTCACTCACATTGATATCTATTGATGGGCATCTCCATAGCCCGTTGATACGCCTAGTTGATGTGAGACTATCTTCTCCTTTTTTGTCTTCTCCACAACCACCATTCTATTCCACCTATAGTGCTATGTCCATGGCTCACGCTCATGTATTGCGTGAAGATTGAAAAAGTTTGAGAACATCAAAAGTATGAAACAATTGCTTGGCTTGCCATCGGGGTTGTACATGATTTAAATATTTTGTGTGGTGAAGATAGAGCATAGCCATACTATGTGATTTTGTAGGGATTACTTTCTTTGGCCATGTTATTTTAAGAAGACATAATTGCTTAGTTAGTATGCTTGAAGTATTATTATTTTTATGTCAATATTAAACTTTTGTCTTGAATCTTTCGGATCTGAACATTCATGCCACAATAAAGAAAATTACATTGAGAATTATGCTAGGTAGCATTCCACATCAAAAATTCTGTTTTTATCATTTACCTACTCGAGGACGAGCAGGAATTAAGCTCGGGGATGCTTGATACGTCTCCAACGTATCTATAATTTTTGATTGTTCCATGCTATTATATTATCTGTTTTGGATGTTAATGGGCTTATTTATACACTTTCATATTATTTTTGGGACTAACCTACTAACCCAAGGCCGAGTGCAAATTGCTGTTTTTTTGCCTATTTCAGTGTTTCGCAGAAAAGGAATATCAAACGGAATCCAAATGGAATGAAACCTTCGGGAGAGTTATTTTTGGAACAAGCATGATCCAGGGGACTTGGAGTAGACGTCAAGAAATCAACAAGGAGGCCACGAGGCAGGGAGGCGCGCCCCCCACCCTCATGGGCCCCTTGTAGCTCCACCGACCTACTTCTTCGTCCTATATATGTCCATATACCCTGAAAACATCTAGGAGCACCACGAAACCCTATTTCCACCGCCACAACCTTCTGTACCCAAGAGAACCCATCTTGGGGCCATTTCCGAAGCTCCGCCGGAGGGGGAATCGATCACGGAGGGCTTCTACATCAACACCATAGCCTCTCCGATGATGTGTGAGTAGTTTACCACAGACCTTCGGGTCCATAGTTATTAGCTAGATGGCTTCTTCTCTCTCTTTGGATCTCAATACAATGTTCTCCTCGATCTTCTTGGAGATCTATTCGATGTAACTCTTTTTGCGGTGTGTTTGTCGAGATCCGATGAATTGTGGGTTTATGATCAAGATTATCTATGAACAATATTTGATTCTTCTCTGAAATCTCTTATGCATGATTTAAATATCTTTGCAAGTCTCTTTGAATTATCAGTTTGGTTTGGCCTACTAGATTGATCTTTCTTGCAATGGGAGAAGTGCTTAGCTTTGGGTTCAATCTTGTGGTGTCCTTTCCCAGTGACAGCAGGGGCAGCAAGGCGCGTATTGTATTGTTGCCATTGAGGATAAAAAGATGGAGTTTATATCATATTGCTTGAGTTTATCCCTCTACATCATGTCATGTTGCCTAATGCGTTACTCTGTTCTTATGAACTTAATACTCTGGATGCATGCTAGATAGCGGTCGATGTGTGGAGTAATAGTAGTAGATGCAGAATCGTTTCGGTCTACTTGTCACGGACGTGATGCCTATATACATGATCATGCCTAGATATTCTCATAATTATGCACTTTTCTATCAATTGCTCGATAGTAATTTGTTCACCCACCGTAATACTTATGGTATCTTGAGAGAAGCCACTAGTGAAACCTATGGCCCCCGGGTCTATCTTTTATCATATATGTTTCCAATCTATTTTATTTTGCAATCTTTACTTTCAATCTATATCATAAAAATACCAAAAATATTTATTTATCTTATTATCTCTATCAGATCTCACTCTCGTAAGTGACCGTGAAGGGATTGACAACCCCTTTATCGCGTTGGTTGCGAGGTCCTTATTTGTTTGTGCAGGTATGAGGGACTTGCATCTAGTCTCCTACTGGATTGATACCTTGGTTCTCAAAAACTGAGGGAAATACTTACGCTACTTTGTTGCATCACCCTTTCCTCTTCAAGGGGAAACCAAAGTACTGCTCAAGAGGTAGCATAAGCTCAAACCCAAATCGGAAAAGTGTGTCTTCATAGGATACCCAAAAGAAACTGTTGGGTACACCTTCTATCACAGATCCGAAAGGCAAGATCTTTGTTGCTAAGAGTGGATCCTTTCTAGAGAAGAAGTTTTCTCGAAAGAAATGAGTGGGAGGAATGTTGAACTTGATGAGGTAATTGTACCTTTTCCTGAATTGGAAAGTAGTTCATCATAGAAATTAGTTCTAGTGATTCCTACACCACTTAGTGAGGAAGTTAACACTACAAAAAAATACACTTCCGTGATGATACGTGTTTTTCACAGTAGGTCGTGTTTTTTGTCATGCATGTACATCCATGACAAATTTATGACAGAATCAAGATAGTCATACATGTGCTGTCGTAGAAGTGTTCCATGACATTACCAAAATTATCATCATGGAAGTGTCCACTTCCATGAAGATAAATCGCGCGTCACAGAAGTGCTTTCGTCAAGGGTGACTGACACATGGCATCCACCGTAACGGAACACCGTTAAGCTATCGGGTCGGATTTTGGATCCGATAACCCGTTAACATCCCTGACCAATGGGAAATTTCCACGTGTAAAATTCTGATTGGCCGAAGGAAACACGTGTTGCCTCACTGTTGGGACAGATGTCATCCACTCACTAGACAGGAGGCGCCTATGATAGGTCGACACGTGGCACGGCCCAACAGTGGCCCATTCCGGTGAAAAAGGCCGGCCCAGTAAAAATTAGCAGGCCGGCCCTGCTACCTCTTGAGTTTGCGTTGGTTTTCCCCGAAGAGGAAGGGATGATGCAGCAGAGTAGCGTAAGTATTTCCCTTAGTTTTTGAGAACCAAGGTACCAATCCAGTAGGAGGCCACGCTCAAGTCCCTCGTACCTGCACAAAACGATAGCTACTCGCAACCAGCGCGATTAGGGGTTGTTAATCCCTTCACGATCACTTACGAGAGTGAGATCTGATAGATATAATATTTTTGGTATTTTTGGCATAGAGATGCAAAGTGAAAAGTAAAGGCAAAGTAAAAAAGCAAAACAAGATTAAAGTGATGGAGATTGATATGATGAGAATAGACCCGGGGGCCATAGGTTTCACTAGTGGCTTCTCTCAAGAGCATAAGTATTCTACGGTGGGTGAACAAATTACTGTTGAGCAATTAACAGAATTGAGCATAGTTATGAGAATATCTAGGCATGATCATGTATATAGGCATCACGTCCATGACAAGTAGACCGAAATGATTCTGCATCTACTACTATTACTCCACTCATCGACCGCTATCTAGCATGCATCTAGAGTATTAAGTTAAAAACAGAGTAACGCTTTAAGCAAGATGACATGATGTAGAGAGATAAATTCATGCAATATGAAATAAACCCCATCTTGTTATCATCGATGGCAACGATGCAATACGTGCCTTGCTGCCCCTTGTGTCACTGGGAAAGGACACCACAAGATCGAACCCAAAGCTAAGCACTTCTCCCATGGCAAGAACTACCAATCTAGTTGGCCAAACCAAACGGATAATTCGAAGAGACTTGCAAAGATAACCAATCATACATAAAAGAATTCCGAGAAGATTCAAATATTATTCATAGATAGACTTGATCATAAACCCACAATTCACCGGTCTCAACAAACACACCGCAAAAACAAGATTACATCGAATAGATCTCCACAAGAGAGGGGGAGAACTTTGTATTGAGATCCAAAAAGAGAGAAGAAGCCATCTAGCTACTAACTATGGACCTGAAGGTCTGAGGTAAACTACTCACACTTCATTGGAGAGGCTATGATGATGTAGAAGCCCTCCGTGATGACGGCCCTCTCCGGCAGAGCTCCGGAACAGGCCCCAAGATGGGATCTCGTGGATACAGAAAGTTGCGGCGGTGGAATTAGGTTTTTGGCTCCAGTTCTATTCATTTGGGGGTACATAGGTATATATAGGAGGAAGAAGTACGTCGGTGGAGCTCTGAGGGGCCCGCGAGGCAGGGGGCGCACCCCCCACCCTCGTGACCGCCTCTCTGATGCCTTGGCGTAGGGTCCAAGTCTCCTGGATCACGTTCGGTGAGAAAATCACGTTCCCGAAGGTTTCATTCCGTTTGGCTTCCGTTTGATATTCCGTTTCTTCGAAACACTGAAATAGGCAAAAAAACATCAATTCTGGGCTGGGCCTCCGGTTAATAGGTTAGTCCCGAAAATAATATAAAAGTGAAAAATAAAGCCCAATATAGTCCAAAACAGTAGATAATATAGCATGGAGCAATCAAAAATTATAGATACGTTGGAGACGTATCAGGCATCCCCAAGCTTAATTCCTGCTCGTCCTTGAGTAGGTAAATGATAAAAAGAGAATTTTTGATGCGGAGTGCTACTTGGCATAATTTCAATGCAAATCTTCTTAATTGTGATATGAATATTCAGATTCGAAAGATTCAAGACAAAAGTTTATATTAACATAAAAATAATAATACTTCAAGCATACTAACAAAGCAATTATGTCTTCTCAAAATAACATGGCCAAAGAAAGTTATCCCTACAAAATCATATAGTCTGGCTATGCTCTATCTTCACCACACAAAGTATTTAAATCATGCACAACCCTGATGACAAGCCAAGCAATTGTTTCATACTCTAACTTTTTCAAAACTTTTTCAATCTTCACGCAATACATGAGCGTGAGCCATGGATATAGCACTATAGGTGGAATAGAATGGTGGTTGTGGAGAAGACAAAAAAGGAGAAGATAGTCTCACATCAACTAGGCGTATCAATGGGCTATGGAGATGCCCATCAATAGATATCAATGTGAGTGAGTAGGGATTGCCATGCAACGGATGCACTAGAGCTATAAGTATATGAAAGCTCATTTAAAGAAACTAAGTGGGTGTGCATCCAACTTGCTTGCTCATGAAGACCTAGGGCAATTTGAGGAAGCCCATCATTGGAATATACAAGCCAAGTTCTATAATGAAAAATTCCCACTAGTATATGAAAGTGATAACATGAGAGACTCTCTACTATGAAGATCATGGTGCTACTTTGAAGCACAAGTGTGGTAAAAGGATAGTAACATTGTCCCTTCTCTCTTTTTCTCTCATTTTTTTATTTAGGCCTTTTCTCTCTTTTTTATGGCCTCTTTTTTTGGGCTTCTTTGGCCTCTTTTATTTATTTTTTTATTTTTCGTCCGGAGTCTCATCCCGACTTATGGGGGAATCATAGTCAACATCATTCTTTCCTCACTTGGGACAATGCTCTAAAAATGATGATGATCACACTTTTATTTTTCTTACAACTCAACAATTACAACTCGATACTTAAAATATGACTCTATATGAATGCCTTCGGTGGTGTAACGGGATATGCAATATGACAATGATGAATGTGTCATGATAAACGGAACGGTGGAAAGTTGCATGGCAATATATCTCGGAATGGCTATGGAAATGCCATAATAGGTAGGTATGGTGGCTGTTTTGAGGAAGGTATATGGTGGGTGTATGATACCGGCGAAAAGTGCGCGGTATTAGAGAGGCTAGCAAAGGTGGAAGGGTGAGAGTGCGTTTAATCCATGGACTCAACATTAGTCATAAAGAACTCATATACTTATTGCAAAAATCTAGAAGTTGTCAAAGCAAAGTATTACGCGCATGCTCCTAGGGGGATAGATTGGTAGGAAAATACCATCGCTCGTCCCCGACCGCCACTCATAAGGAAGACAATCAATAAATAAATCATGCTCCAACTTCATCACATAACGGTTCACCATACGTGCATGTTACGAGAATCACAAACTTTAACACAAGTATTCTTTAAATTCACAACTACTCAACTAGCATGACTTTAATATTATCATCTCCATATCTCAAAACAATTATCATGCTTCAATCTTTTCTTAGTATTCAACACACTCAAAAGAAAGTTTCACAAATCTTGAATACCAAGCATATTATTATTAAGCAAATTACCATGCTATTAAGAGACTCTCAAAATAATTTACGTGAAGCATGAGAGACCAATAGTTTCTTTAAAACAAATCCACCACCGTGCTCTAAAAGATCTAAGTGAAGCACATAGAGCAAAATTATAATGCTCAAAAGATATAAGTGAAGCACATAGAGCAAAACTACATAGCTCAAAAAGATATAAGTGAAGCACATAGAGCAAAACTACTTAGCTCAAAAAGATATAAGTGAAGCACATAGAGCAAAACTACTTAGCTCAAAAAGATATAAGTGAAGCACATAGAGTATTCTATCAAATTTTAATTAATGTATGGCTCTCTCAAAAGGTGTGTACAGCAAGGATGATTGTGGCATACTAAGACACAAAGACAAAAATAATACAAGACGCTCCAAGGAAAACACATATCATGTTGGTGAATAAAAATATAGCTCCAAGTAAATTATCGATGGAAGTGGACGAAAGAGGGGATGCCTTCCGGGGCATCCCCAAGCTTTGAATTTTTGGTGTCCTTGGATTATCTTGGGGGTGCCATGGGCATCCCCAAGCTCAGGCTCTTGCCACTCCTTGTTCCATAATCCATCAAAAGAATTCACCCAAAACTTGAAAACTTCAAAACACAAAACTTAAAGTAGAAAACTCGTGAGCTCCGTTAGCGAAAGAAGACAAAAGACCACTTCAAGGTACTGTAATGAACTCATTCTTTATTTATATTGGTTTTAAACCTACTGTATTCCAACTTCTCTATGGATTATAAACTATTTTACTAGCCATAGATTCATTAAAATAAGCAAACAACAAACGAAAAACAAAATCTGTCAAAAACAGAACAGTCTGTAGTAATCTGTATCTAGCGCAAGATCTGGAACCCAAAAAATTCTAAAATAAATTGCTGGACGTGAGGAATTTATCTATAAATCATCTTCAAAAATAATTAACTAAATATCACTCTTAAAATAAAAATGACAGCAGTTCTCGTGAGCGCTAAAGTTTCTGTTTTTTACAGCAAGTTCAACAAGACTTTCCCCAAGTCTTCCCAACGGTTCTACTTGGCACAAACACTAAATAAACACAAAAAACACAACCAAAACAGAGGCTAAATAATTTATTTATTACTAAGCAGGAGCAAAAAGCAAGTAATAAAAATAAAATTGGGTTGCCTCCCAACAAGCGCTATCGTTTAACACCCCTAGCTAGGCATAAAAGCGAGGATAGATCTAGGTATTGCCATCTTTGGTAGGCAATCCATAAGTGGCTCTCATGATAGTTTCATATGGCAATTTTATTTTCTTTCTTGGAAAGTGTTCCATGCCCTTTTTTAATGGAAATTGAAATCTAATATTCCCTTCCTTCATATCAATAATCGCACCAACCGTTCTAAGGAAAGGTCTACCAAGAATAATAGGGCAAGAAGGATTGCAATCTATATCAAGAACAATGAAATCTACGGGCACATAATTCCTATTTGCAACAATAAGAACATCATTAATCCTTCCCATAGGTTTCTTAATAGTAGAATCCGCAAGATGCAAGTTTAGAGAGCAATCATCAAAATTACGAAAATCTAGCAAATCACACAAAGTCTTGGGAATAGTAGAGACACTAGCACCCAAATCACACAAAGCATAAAACTCATGATCTTTAATTTTAATTTTAATAGTTGGTTCCCACTCATCATAGAGTTTTCTAGGGATAGAAACTTTCAACTCAAGTTTTTCTTCATAAGATTGCATCAAGGCATCAACAATATGTTCGGTGAAGGCTTTATGTTGACTATAAGCATGTGGAGAATTTAGCACGGATTGCAACAAGGAAATACAATCAATTAAAGAGCAACTTTCATAATTAAATTCCTTGAAATCCAATATAGTGGGTTTAGCAACATCTAGATTTTTATTTCTTTCAATCCCACTTTCATCAATTTCATCATAAAGATCTAAATACTCCGAATTTTTAGAACGCCTTCTAGGTAAAGGAAGATCATATTCAGTTTCATCAAGATTCATATTGCAAAACAAAGATTTAATAGGAGACACATCAATAACTTTTAGATCTTCATCTTGATTTTCATAGGAATTCGGTTTAGCGGCCATCTTATTGACTAAGGTGGCTTGCATATCCGAAATTTCAGCAGTCATCTTTTCTAGACGAGCAATTTGGGATCTTGTACCATCAAATTCTTTAGACATATCATCAAGATCTTTATTCATATAACTCATAAAACTTTTCTGTTCCTTAAGCTCGTTTCTAAAGAAATTGTTATGCTCGAATTGCAAAACCATAAACTTCCTAACGTTGGTTTCGATCTCCTCTAACCTTTTAAGGTGAAGATCACCAAATCTCGGTTGAGCCATCGCGACAAACAAGCAATCCAGCACACGAGAAAACAAAAAGGCAAGCGGAAAAGAGAGGGAGGATAGAGAGAGAGAGGGCGAATAAAACGGCAATGGTGAAGTGGGGGAGAGGAAAACGAGAGGCAAATGGCAAATAATGTAATGCGAGAGATAAGGATTGTGATGGGTACTTGGTCTGTTGACTTTTTGTGTAGACTCCCCGGCAACGGCGCCAGAAATACTTCTTGCTACCTCTTGAGCTTGCGTTGGTTTTCCACGAAGAGGAAGGGATGATGTAGCAGAGTAGCGTAAGTATTTCCCTCAGTTTTTGAGAACCAAGGTATCAATCCAGTAGGAGGCCACGCTCATGTCCCTCGTACCTGCACAAAATGATAGCTACTCGCAACCAACGCGGTTAGGGGTTGCCAATCCCTTCACGGTCACTTACAGAGTGAGATCTGATAGATATAATATTTTTGGTATTTTTGGTATAGAGATGCAAAGTGAAAAGTAAAGGCAAAGTAAAAAAGCAAAACAAGATTAAAGCGATGGAGATTGATATGATGAGAATAGACCCGGGGGCCATAGGTTTCACTAGTGGCTTCTCTCAAGAGCATAAGTATTCTACGGTGGGTGAACAAATTACTATTGAGCAATTGACAGAATTGAGCATAGTTATGAGAATATCAAGGCATGATCATGTATATAGGCATCAGGTCCGTGACAAGTAGACCAAAATGATTCTGCATCTACTACTATTACTCCACTCATCGACCGCTATCCAGCATGCATCTAGAGTATTAAGTTAAAAATAGAGTAACGCTTTAAGCAAGATGACATGATGTAGAGAATTCATGCAATATGAAATAAACCCCATCTTGTTATCCTCGATGGCAACGATGCAATACGTGCCTTGCTGCCCCTTGTGTCACTGGGAAAGGACACCGCAAGATCGAACCCAAAGCTAAGCACTTCTCCCATGGCAAGAACTACCAATCTAGTTGGCCAAACCAAACGGATAATTCGAAGAGACTTGCAAAGATAACCAATCATACATAAAATAATTCAGAGAAGATTCAAATATTATTCATAGATAGACTTGATCATAAACCCACAATTCATCGGTCTCAACAAACACACCGCAAAAACAAGATTACATCGAATAGATCTCCACAAGAGAGGGGGAGAACTTTGTATTGAGATCCAAAAAGAGAGAAGAAGCCATCTAGCTACTAACTATGGACCCGAAGGTCAGAGGTAAACTACTCACACTTCATCGGAGAGGCTATGATGATGTAGAAGCCCTCCGTGATGACGGCCCTCTCCGGCGGAGCTCCGGAACAGGCCCCAAGATGGGATCTCATGGATACAGAAAGTTGCGGCGGTGGAATTAGGTTTTTGGCTCCTGTTCTGTTCGTTTGGGGGTACGTAGGTATATATAGGAGGAAGAAGTACGTCGGTGGAGCTCCAAGGGGCCCACGAGGCAGGGGGCGCACCCTAGGGGGGCGCGCCCCCACCCTCATGACCGCCTCTCTGATGCCTTGGCGTAGGGTCCAAGTCTCCTGGATCATGCTCGGCGAGAAAATCACGTTCCCGAAGGTTTCATTCCGTTTGGACTCCGTTTGATATTCTGTTTCTTCGAAACACTAAAATAGGCAAAAAACAGCAATTCTGGACTGGGCCTCGGGTTAATAGGTTAGTCCCAAAAATAATATAAAAGTGAAAAATAAAGCCCAATATAGTCCAAAACAATAGATAATATAGCATGGAGCAATCAAAAATTATAGATACGTTGGAGACGTATCAGGCCCATATAAGGCCTACTTGTGTCAGGTCCATTTAAGCCCACGGCACATACGAGATGTGCCAATTCGGCCCGTCAATTGGCCGTTAAAGATTTAGATACCATTGCAGCCCATCGTCAGTTTGAGCCCGTTAACAGCCCGCTATATATTTGGGCTCAATATCGGCCCGATGAGATTTCGGCTTGTTAACGGCCCATTTAATGGATGGGCCAATTTTCAGGATGTACATCTTTCGGCCTTTTAGCGAACCATTTAAATGTTGGGCTAATTTCCGGCCCGGTGTGTCTTTCAGCCTGTTGATGGCCCATACATCTGATGGGCCATTTATAGTCGGACCTGAGTTTCGCCTTTTAGCGGCCCATTTAAGTGTTGGGCCAATTTCTGGCCCGGTGTCACTTTCAGCCTGTTGACGGCCCATAAATCAGTTGGGCCATTTGTAGTCGGACCTGAGTTTTGGCCTTTTAGCGACCCATTTAAGTGTTGGGCCAATTCCCGGCCCTGTGTGCCTTTCGGCCTGTTAACGGACCATAAATGAGTTGGGCCATTTGTAGTCGGACCTTAGTTTTGGCCTTTTAACAGCCCATGCCCTTCATGGTCCAATACCAGCCCGGTTTCTCTTTCGGCCTGCTAAAGGCCCACAACACAGTTGGGCCATTTACAATACGACCTGACTTTCGGCCTCTTAGCGGCCCATGCTCTTCATGGTCCAGTACAAGCCCACTATCTCTTTCGGCCTGCTGAAGGCCTACAGTATAGTTGGGCCATATGTAGCCCAAACTTAGTAACGGCCTGTTAACGACCCGGGAGGTAAGAGGGCCGACCATTAACTTTCGGCCTAGTAACGGCCCATTAACTTATTGGGCCCACTTAAGTTTGTTCATGTCTTTAGGCCAAATTAGATAATTTGAGCCCATTACGACGAGCAATTATGCACAGGACCAAAACCGATCAAGCAAAGGTACGGCATACACAGAATAACGTTGCACATCCAGCATATATTACAGGAAATTACATCCACTGGGCAAACAAAGATTGATGCCAGTGCAAATAAATGAGCAGAACCTAACCATCTACAACGTCACAATTTGCAACCACAACACTGAAGAATAGAAAGGCATGACATATTGACATGTATTCCCTCCATCCGGAAAAAATGGATGGGTATAGGCGTATTTCAGTTCTAGATACATCCTTTTTATCCATTTCGGCAACATGTAATCCGGACGGAGGGAGTATGGTGTAAGTGCTAGGGATACGATAGGACAACACAGCAAAAAAACACTAGTTGAATGTAAAATTGTATGCTAGCAGAATACGTACAGAAATAACTAAGGCAACATACACGTGTATGATTGGGAAAATAAGATGGCATTGCAACAGAGCACTAGAACAACACTTTAATGTAAAAAAACATGGTATGGTAGACAGATGAAGTACATACTGATGAATAACAATGCATAAGATATTCAGAAGCATGATGTCAAAATTAAGCAGATGGCATTGCGATAGAGTAGAATGACAGTACTTGAATTTGAAAACATGTTATCATGAATGGAATAGGTACTGAAAAATAGGAAGGCATGACATATTTACATGCATGATCAGCATGCTAAGCACATGGCATTGCAACAAAGTAGATACACTCCAGGACATTATATGCATGTTGTACCCATATCACAGGCCAAGTTAGAGCAAGGACCTTGTGGGGTGAAGAGGATTCATCATCTTTCTGCAAGTCTTCTGAAGAACTGCCTTTACATGTTCCATCATATTGGGTATCATTGACATCAAGTTTATTGGCCTTTACATTGCTCCGTGAGGTTCTTGTGGATATATCAGTGTGTGCAATTATATCTGACATGCATGGAAGACAACTAGTAGTTAGATTTATGTAATGAGTGCCTGTAGGAGACCACATAAATAGTAGGACTGGGGTTAACTAGCAGCAACAGGTCTCATAAACTAAAGGGAGAACACAGATGAAAGCTACAGAATATGTATCGTTTGTACTCAAGATTAACTAGATGGCACAGAAAAGTATTAAAGAACAACATATGTAATACTAGAAGTGGTATAATACTATAATCACCAGCCTATGGGATAGCATTGGCTGATGAATGATAACTATGGAACAACATTACCTAAAGAACAAATATCTTAGCTGAACTATGGAACAGTGTTAACTCCTGAACAAGACCCGTAAGAGATCAGCATGAATATACAGTGAAATGTGATGATCTATTTTCCATGCTTAGATGAATAACAACGCCATAAATGTTGCACACAAGTAAGATGAGGGTACAACCTATCTGGCTGCCATCCATAGGAGTGAGCATCATGTGCTGACTTGTCGATGGCCCTGCAGTTGTTGTGGCTATCCATGTCGGGCACGCGCATTCGATACAGGGAACTATTGAGTGGGGACTATAGCTCCCTTCTGGTGTATGCTTCCCTTGTTGGAGCAGCTGCGGTGAGTCGGAAGACGGTGTGTCTGAAGATGCAGATAACGCATAATGTTAAGAACGACATATCTCTTTGATCTGAAGAAAACACTAAGAGATCAACAGCAAGGTACGAGAGTGGTAACACGTCTGTTGACTGAAGATTAAATTGGGGTCACACAATTTTATTTTATTTTGGTACTGTCCGATCTATGACGGATGGCTGGCCGTCTTGTGCCTCCCGGCTGACACTGTTCGGAATCTTTCCCGAAGAGCCAGCGACCAATGGCAGAGCAGCCTGCCTCCGCCGTCCGTGGCCCCGGCCAAAACCCCAGTCCCCGCCCCACTGCACTGTCGTGGTTGCGCCGCCCCCGGGCCAATCCACAAAGACTCCCCGTCATCCAGATCCGGTGGCGGCAGTACCGTCTACCCACGCAACTCTAAAAGATAGCCATCTAAGCGCTGCTTCCATGGCGAACTTGCGGCCCTGCACCCTTACGTTATACACCAGCCAACTGGCAGCCAAGGAGCTCCGTCACCTTGAGGGGTGATGCTTCCCATTGGGAATCGATTGGCCCAGAATAAAAATTCAGACAACTAACGCCTAAATAAAGTGATTTGAGATGAGGGTGCGACCTATCTGGCGGCATGGTGAAGTAGGCAGGTCCAGCTGCCGAGTCGGTGAGACCGGCGCGGTTGCGGTGGCGACCGGCGGCAGGGAAAGAGGGATGTCGCGACGGTCGACAGCTACGCGGAAGCAGCGCCAGGACTCTGGATGGATCTGAAGTTGGAGCCGCTCCGGCGCCGTGAACAACGGCTGGGGTGAATCGGCTCCGGTATGGTTCACGTGGCCGTCGTCGAGGCAGCGCCAGCATCACGGAGTAAGAGGCACACGGCCCAGTGCACGACGACAAATGGACAGCGTCTCCGGTATTAGGGAGGAGGGCGGCTGTGAAATTGGTGTGGTGGGGGCGCCATGGAGGTGGGGCTGAGGTTTCGCGGCTCGGGAGAAGGGAGCTTCCCGGGAAAAGGTGATTTTGCGCCCACGAGGTATGAATGGGGGCGGGTGGGCGGGAATTGGGAGGGGAGTGGAACCATGTCTTACGGACGCATTTGTCTGAAATGTGAGGGGAAGTTACAGTTCTACCCTTGCCTATAGGCTTCTCGGCTTGGGTCTGTGTAGTGAGGGTCGGGGATAGTAGAGTAACTTTGCTTCTCCACAAATAGTGGGCGGTAGCGATTTCGGGCGAGGAGGGCGTGTTTTGAACTATAGTGGGCGCAAGCGATTTCGGGCGAGGAGAGCGTGTTTTGAAATAGTGGGCGCGAGCTATTTCGGGCGAGGAGAGCGTGTTTTGCCGACCATGCTTTATGAATTATTCGGCACATGTCATTTCGGCCGAGGAGAAGGCGCGCTTGGATGAAGTTATGAACCTACCCTCGATGTACAACGGGCCAATTGATACATGTCCCACATAGGACGGTAATTTCGCGTCTCCCATTTATTTGCTCAGGCGAATTCCACCGAGCAGAGAGGATGTTTAAAGGTTCGTTCAAATTTTGGGAGAACGAGCATCCATGTCTACCTTGCCAAGTCGATTCGGATGAAGTTTTGAAATATTAGCTTGCCACTTCTTTTTTAGATGGAGAGATGATGCTCGGGAGTAATGTGTTTTTACATGCTCGTTGCTAGCGATTTACTATATGACAAATAGTTGACCCACTCAAAAACGCGAATCAAACCCAAAATGAAATATCTCGATTCAATGAAATAGCTCGTTCAGTAGGTCAAAATAGTGAACTAAATCCAAAATTGAACACCTCAATCGAGTAGCATGTTGTACAGTATTATAGTACTCCATGAACATGTTGAAAGTCAAATTAATGAACTTGTTTGATATATGCATATATCCGTTCATGTGTGGATTGCAGACAACATGTTCTCCAATTTAAATATTTGAATGCAAGTTTATATCGAAACATGGTTTATATCAGTCTTTGATGCATAAAACGCGACCTCCCCCTCTCCCGGACTCCTGTTCTCTGTCTCTCTCTCTCACCGACAATCTTCAATTCTGACGCACGCATCCGACACAAAAACCTTGTTGGTCCCTCTCCCTTTCTCTCCATCTCTCTCTCTCTCTCTCTCTCTCTCTCTCTCTCTCTCTTTGTGTGTGTGTGGGGGGGGGGTCTTTCTAGTTCGCATGCATATATACACCATCTATAGGTCTCTCTCGCACACTATGTATGATACTCTAGCTAGTCCAAGCTAGATATCTTGGGTGCACTCATCGTACGCACACAAATTCCTTGGCTCTTTGCCCGTAACTCTCTCACGCACTGCTATGTCGTCTCAGAGATCTTCCCCCCTCTCTCTCAAACTCTCCATCCACCTGGGTCACACATACACATGCATATCTCACTCGCACTCGATAGGCCCATCTAAAACTCTATCTCTCCCCCTCGTTCTCTCTCCATCTCACACGCGCGCACACACA
This sequence comes from Triticum aestivum, assembly GCF_018294505.1. Classification (NCBI taxonomy): domain Eukaryota; kingdom Viridiplantae; phylum Streptophyta; class Magnoliopsida; order Poales; family Poaceae; genus Triticum; species Triticum aestivum. Next base: position 89,811,324 of record NC_057812.1, on the reverse strand, counting down.
ATCTCATGCCCAGCTAGCCATGTATGATGGTCTCTCACTCAATTGTAGGCACACGCAGTCCCCCCTATATGTATATGACTAGCTAATCTTAGTCTCCATCACAAACATGTGCATGGTCTATCTCGATTTCTCTCGGGGCATCTTTCTATCGCGCACACACTCCCTCGATCTTTCACCCATATAGTCCCCTCACGATCTCGACGGGATCTCTCTATCAAAAACACACCCTCTCTCCCTCCCCATGCGTCCATGCCATCCATGTGTCCCTCTCGACCTTTGTTCCTTGTTGGCCAGACCTCTATTGGACATGTGCTATAGGGGTGTCTCTGTCCGTTGCAAACAATCACACACTATCTATCTTCGTGTATCTCCTCGCCTCGCTTTTCCATCTCGGAGATGCATGCGTGATATGTTCACATAAGAAACGAAAAAACACACTCTCTCTAATTTATCGTTTGTTGTCACTTTCTCTTTCACACACATACTCTTTTTGCACACTTACTCATTCTCCTTCACACGCACTTGATCTGTCTCGACTGAGGCACTCTCCTCGGTCCATAACATATAGATTTATTGAAAAGTCAAACATCACAAAGTTTGACCATGTACGTGGAGAAAAAGAATTACATCTAGTACGGCAAACATATACCATTAGATCCACCATGCGATGTAGTTTTGTATGATGTATCTTTGGTATTGTAGATATAAATAACATTTGCATCGAAGTTTCCAAAGTTTGACTTCTAAAAAATTTACATGCACTGCATTATCGAGCAGATGGAATATCTCTTTCCCCCTCTCAGCTATCTGACGCACCACTCAGCCTTGTCGGGGCTCCTCAATCTCTCTCAAACTTTATTGGTCAGTTTGGTTCGTGACCTGACCCTCATGCCTTGATGGCCGGTAATGCCTGGTGTGGACGTGAGATGTAAAATATTTATGCCTGGCCAGGCTTGTGTGGTGCTGAAGCGTTTGGTTCATGCCTGGGCCAGGCAAAGCATCAACGTCCCATCAATCAATCCATGCATCAATTATTTAATGCTAATATCCATCCACGTTGTTGTTAGCCTCGTGGCCACACGACCAGGCACGACCAGGCGTTCAAAATATGTCGCTTGGGCCAGGCTACTTGCAGTGTCTGGAGTTCAGCCAGGCTAATTAAAGTGCAAGGGAACCCAGGCCAGGCGGGCTTTCTTTTTCACAGGGTAGCAACCAAACAAGCGTGCATGAAATCCAGCCACAACCCTAGGCCAGGCAAAAGATGCTCAGGACACAAGCCAAACTGGCCTTATATCTCCTTGGTTCACACATACACATGTCTCGCTCGCGCTATACATATAGACCCATCCAACACTCTCCGCCCTTGTTCTCTCTCCATGTGACACGCACCCCCTTAAGTACCATAATCCCTCACTCCATCATAGGCGCAAGCACTCCCCCTCCTAAGTATGATTATCTCTTACTAGCCATCAGGAACACACGTATTGTCTCCTTCCATCCATACGTCTATTTCGATATCTCTCGGGGCATCTTCTATCGCGCACACACCTTGTCGGTCGATCTCCCACCCATGTAGTCCCATCATGATCTCCAGGGGATCTCTCTATGACAAACATACACTCTCTCCTCCCCATGTCTGAATTTTCTCCGTACGTCTCTCTCGACCTCTCTCCCTTGTTTGTCAGACCCCTCTTAGCCACGTGCTAGGGGTCTTGCTCTCTCGGTTCCAAACAACCACACACTATCTCCTCACCTTGCCTCCGTTGTCGAAGATGCATGTGTGATATGTTTGCATAAGACACGCATGCTTTTTCCCTACTTTTATTGTGTGTTGTCCATGTCTCTTTCACACACGCACACACACTTTTTTCACTCTCTCTCTCTCTCTCTAGTTAGGGACTTTGTCACGTCCATAAGCATATGGATGTTTTGAAAAGTCAAACCTTAGAAAAGTTTGACCAGGTATATGTGGAGAAAAACATTTACATCTGGAACGATCATTAGATTCATCACAACATGTACTTACTTCATACTATTATTTATCTTTGGTATTGTAGATATAAGTAATTTCTTTATAAACTTGGTCAAAGTTTCAAAAGTTTGACTTAAAAAAATGTTGGAACTACATTATCGAACGGAGGGAGTAGCTCTTTCTCTCTCTCTCTGCTATCTCTCACGGGCCTCCCCTCTCACTCCAACTCTCTATACCGACGGATTATACGCTCACTGTGTCAGCGTGTAGCTCTGTATATTGTTTAGTTGACCGGTCAACCAATCCACATGCTGCCTTGTCAGCTCGTGTTCTGTATCTTCGTGTGCTGGCCCATGTGGAAGTGGGTGAAAATAAGTAAACTAGAGGCCCATCTGACACGCGGTGAAGTAAACAAAGTTGAAACCACTCGGGTTAGCACCCCGCACACTAGTAAATTGAGGGTGCATTGAGGACAAACTTCTTGCGCGCGAAGGACGCACTCGCGCACAGTTCACCACTGCGCGGCGGCATGCACAGAAGGATGCACTCGCGCACACCCAGCACACAACACACACCAGCACACGTGTACACCGACGTCGCCGCCGGTTGAGATGGACGGCGAGGCAGCCAACAAGCAGAGGCAGCTCGAGCCAAAACCGCATCCGGCGAGCCTGGACTTCATCAGCAGCCTCCCCGACAACATGCTGCTCATCATCATCGGCCTCCTCCCCACAAAATCTGCCGTGCGGACCGCCCTGCTCTCCCGGCGGTGGCGCCCCCTGTGGCGCTGCGTCCCCCTCAACCTCACCATCGACAGCTGCCTCTGCGACGGGGATTGCAAACGCATGGCCGCAGTCTCCAAGATCCTTTCATCGCACCCTGGGCCAGCCAAACGCCTTGACATCCGCATGTTCAGTACCAACTGCAAGGTCCAACCCAAGTTCGACGAGTGGTTCTTATCCCCCGCCCTAGATCAGCTCGAGGAGCTCGGCTTTGAAGCTGGACGATGTCGCTCTCTGCCGCTGTCCGCGCTCTGCCTCACGCCAACACTGCGCCGCGCCAGCTTCAGCTCCTGCTATATTCCCCAGATTAATGCCGCACCCGCCCTTCTTCTCCCTCAACTCAAGCAGCTCGACCTCTTCGACGTTGTCATCTTGAAGAAGGCTATGGAGCACCTGCTCCGCAGCTGTACTGCGCTCGAGTACCTTCGTCTTGAGCAGATCCATGGGTTCATTAGCCTCCACATTGCCTCGACGAATCTCCGATGGATTTATGTGTCTTGCTGGCCCCGCAACAAGACATCAATTGGGAAGAGATCACTCTAGCTGTTCCACGCTATGGTCATTGAGAATGCGCCTTTCCTTGAGAGATTGCTTGTATCGGATCTAGAAGGTCCAACAAAAATCAGGGTCATTGACGCGCCAAAATTGACAGTGTTGGTGTAGTCGTCTGCCAAATTCTCCGAACTCTTTATTGGATCCGTAATCATTCAGGTACAACACTCATCTGCTTCTCCGTCTTCTTGAAATTCACATTTTTAATTTCTTCTTGATGTATTTATGACCGTCCACCAGAAAATGATTCCCACAAGCTTGACCTAGTCCATGCGCACAGTGAAGATCTTAGCACTAAAATCTATCGGCCCCAATCTGGATCAAGTTGTTGGATTCCTTACATGCTTTCCGTGCACGGAGAAGCTACTCATCGAGGTGAAACTTCTTTCCTATAAGTAAACGGTAATCACAACGTAGCTCAATTTTTTCGTAATTTTCCCAAATTATGATGACAAGTGTAGTGTTCAAAACTGCATCTACTCATTGCACCGAAAGAAATGTTTTTAGTATTTTTTTCTCACGTGATCACCTGCATCGTTTTTATGCTGTGCTACTATAGTAGCCTAGGCTAGTCATAGTGGAAAGTAACTTAGACTACTCCAGTAACTCTATGGTTACCCTAAGAGCAAGTACTACCTCCGTCCTGGTTTACTCTTCCAATTTTGTAGTGAAAAAATATCACTAGCCAGCCAACCCTATCGTATGAGCGAATGATATTGGTACCTCTTGATGACACGGCAATCTTATGCAGCCAGCTTCTCTAATATCTTCTCTTCTTTTGCAGATAAAAAAAGACCCGAAAGTGAAAAATGTGCTGCAGTATAACAATCTCATCGAATGCCTTGATCTCCATCTTACAGAAATTGATTTGATTGACTACCGTGGCAGCACATCTGAGATTAAATTGGCCAGGTTCTTTGTTCTGGAGGCAAGTGTGCTCAAGGTAATGAGGTTTGGCGTTCTCTGGCGCAACAATGAATGGCGTGCTGATCACCGCAAGCGTCTAAGCCTAAATGACAAAGTCTCCGTAGAAGCTGAATTTGTTTTTGAAACATCAAGTGGCCAGAGACTCGAAAACTTATTTGCCCATTAGTGACTTGTCAGGGCGGTGGATTTTAGTTTGTACGATAATGCTGCATCCACCTAAAGTAACGAAAGTTCTTACATAAACTTCCTAGTAATTCCCTCTTTGTAGGTGCAGCATTACTCCTAACATTTGTAATATCAGTTTGAAACTTGTAAAATTGCCGTGTCCTATTCCTGCGTTTTCAAAATCCTGCGAATCAAACAGGTCCTGAGTTGGTGATGATGTTGTGCCTCCCATCTTTCACCAATAGCCGTTAGATCTAGATCTGACGCATACAAACCAAGCTTCTCCATTTTGCAAAAAGATGCCCGCACTTTTTCCCTATTTAGAAACAACTCCTTGTCTCTCACAATCAGCCTTATCTCCTCCACACCACATCTAGAAGGCCGTGGAAAAATCTGGCGTGATGGCCGCTGCCGGAGCCGTCCACCCCCAATCTTGGTGTTCCGTGCAATGTACGGGCATCTACGCACGGGAAATTATGTCGAACAGGGCTAGTTGTAAGCAGGCTAGCTCTACAGCCATGATGATAGTGACTGCAGACGGTGAGGCTGACTATGGTATGCCGAACACGGCGCCTATACTCAGGTGTCATCTCCGACGCAGGGTCTTGTCACTTCACTGTGAGGAGCAGCACGTAATAATTTGACCAACGGGTAGTACAGTGCTAGTACTCCTACTACTACATTGGTAGTACTACTACTAGTACTAGTAGCACCACCGTCTGGATTTAGGAGTACTACCACGTCCATCTGGATTTTGGTATTTGACTAGCAATATCTAGTAATGCATGTCACAAAAAATGTACTACTCCCTCTGTAAATAAATACATGGTGTTTTATTCCTATCGGCGAGAGAAGTTAATGTTTTTTTGGTAACTAGAGTACTAATAGGATTACATGCAATGAACTAAACACTGCATGTCATGTTTGGTAGTCTCAAGTCATTGAAAGTATGCACGGCCCACATCTCTCATTGGTTGATATGTCACGAAATAAGAAACAAGGAGGGAGTTAATGCACCATGCCTAAGTATTTTGGGATTATTTGGTTTTCGTAAGGTGACTTACACAACATTTTTTTACATGCATTAACATTTTATTAGTTAAATCAAAGGTTGAAACTTGGCGCAAAATGCAAACGGGACCAATAAACCAGTAAACATCAAACTTCTCTCGTTTGGCCCCAACTAGAGGTCCGATGAGATGACTATACTGCACCGACACGGAGGGGGCGCAGCTTCATTGACTTACGGCAACTGCCTTTGGGTGAATGACACGTGGGCCCAGGGGGTGGCTGGCCCACCTATCATACAGCCAAAGGCAGGTGCAGTAGAGGGCCGAGGAGTAGTATGAAATCCTACGCACCTACGCACGCTAACCAAGGGCAAGAGTGATCACTCGAATCGCAAGATCAGTTGACTAGAAGCTAAGCTAGATCCATGGATGCGATGAGCGTGAGCATCAGCCGACTGTGCCAGATGGTCCACGACGCCGGCCTGCGGCCCGGCACCGAGGAACGTCTCCAGGTAGTATCGCTTGAGGCCGCCAGGGTGAGGGGCCACTTGGACGACAGCTTCGTCTCCTTGTTCGACGAGGTCCTCGTCGGTTTCCTCGACAAGTTCACCGTCGTCAAGAACCTTGCGGACGACTTTGACGTAAGCCTCCAGCAGACGCGCCTAGGCTCTGCGATGCCCGCCACCCTCAACGGCCACTATATATGGTGACAACCTCTTCGACGCACTGGTGGCCCTGCAACTGCCCACCGTCGCGCCGAAGAATGTCCACGTCGAGGTCGCGCTCGCCGCGCAGTGCCTGGCGCAGCAAGACACCATCGACATAATCACCAACGTCTACGCGCAAATCGTCCAGAAGGACTACTACATGCAAGAGGAGGACGATAGGACGCTGGCCTTCTTGGACCGCAGGGCAACCTTGGACGGCACTGTTCAGAAGCACGTTGAGCTCGCTGCCAACGCCGCTGCTCCTCACATGTCGGTTGGTGACCCGGCGTACTAGGGCGTGAGGATGTCGTTGATGGATCCATATGTATTTTTATCTTTCCGTCAAATCCATGTAGTAGTAGTATATGATACTACAGTAATTATCTTACCTTTCGCATCAACTTCATAATTTTCGTACGTACTCCATGCATGAACGGCGCCAGAACCAAACTTCTCATTACTCTAGGCAAAATCATTATTTTCTATCTATCGGTCGCGCCATGGAGCAGAACCAAATTTTACAAGTTACGAGTTCAAAAGGAAAAGCCTAGAGTGTTCGCGTCACGCCCCCACACGGTTGGTCTGGCACGCCGCTCAAGCAGGAATGTGTGCGGTGTTGCATTTTCACATACAAGTGGGACCGCAGTTGAGCAAACCGACTACCGGCAACCCC